>NW_026092386.1:0-5696 GCF_024586455.1 Bactrocera neohumeralis | reverse complement strand
GTTCATATTTTACGCATCTTGATATCGATTGCATAATATGTATGTACCTAAAAATCAATTTTACACCTTAATTTAGGATTGTTAAATTGCGACAGTGTAGCTATTGCTATAGGACAACTCTATGACAACTCCAATAACATCAAAACGGGTAATTAGCATAAATATGTAAAGTTCATATTTTTACGCAACTTGATATCGATTGCATAATGTGTATGTATCAAAAAATCGATTCTACACCTTAATATAAGATTGTGAAATTGATCCAAATACACTGTCGTTATGGCTATAGGACAACTCTATGACAACTCCAATAACATCAAAACGGCTAATTAACAGAAATATGTAAAGTTCGTATTTTTACGCAACTTGATATCGATTGCATAATATGTATGTACCAAAAAATCAATTTTACACCTTAATATAAGATTGCAAAGTTGTTCCAAATACACTGTCGCTATTGCTATAGGATAACTCTATGACAACTCCAATAACATCAAAACGGCTAATTAACATAAATATGTAAAGTTCATATTTTTACGCAACCTGGTATCGATTTCATAAAGTGTATGTACCAAAAATTTAATTCTACACCTTATTTTAGGATTGCTAAATTGTTCCAAATACACTGTCGCTATTGCTATACGACAACTCTATGACAACTCCAATAACATCAAAACGGCTAATTAGCATAAATATGTAAAGTTCATATTTTTACGCAACTTGATATCGATTGCTTAATGTGTATGTACTAAAAAATCGATTCTACACCTTAATTTAAGATTGTTAGATTGTTCCAAATACATTGTCGCTATTGCTATAGGACAACACTATGACAACTCCAATAACATCAAAACGGCTAGTTAGCATAAATATGTAAAGTTCATATTTTTACGCAACTTGATATCGATTGCTTAATGTGTATGTATCAAAAAATCAACTCTACACCTTAATTTGAGATTGCAAAGTTGTTCCAAATACACTGTCGCTATTGCTATAGAACAACTCTATGACAACTCCAATAACATCAAAACGGCTAATTTGCATAAATATGTAAAGTTCATATTTTTACGCATCTTGATATCGATTGCATAATATGTATGTACCAAAAAATCAATTTTACATCTTAATGTAAGATTGTAAAATTGTTCCAAATACATTGCCGCTATGGCTATACGACAACTCTATGACAACTTCAATAACATCAAAACGGCTAGTTAGCATAAATAAGTAAAGTTCATTTTTTTACGCAACTTGATATCGATTGCTTAATGTGTATGTACTTAAAATCGATTCTGAACCTTAATATAAGATTGCGAAATTGCTCCAAAAACACTGTCGCTATGGCTATAGGACAACTCTATGACAACTCCAATAATATCAAAACGGCTAGTTAGCATAAATATGTAAAGTTCATATTTTTACGCAACTTGATATCGATTGCTTAATGTGTATGTATCGAAAAATCGATTCTACACCTTAATTTAAGATTGCAAAGTTGTTCCAAATACACTGTCGCTATTGCTATAGGACAACTCTATGACAACTCCAATAACATCAAAACGGCTAGTTAGCATAAATATGTGAAGTTCATATTTTTACGCATCTTGATATCGATTGCTTAATGTGTATGTACTAAAAAATCGATTCTACACCTTAATATAAGATTGTGAAATTGCTCCAAATACACTGTCGCTATTGCTATAGGACAACTCTATGACAACTCCAATAACATCAAAACGGCTAGTTAGCATAAATATGTAAAGTTCATATTTTTACGCAACTTGATATCGATTGCTTAATGTGTATGTACTAAAAAATCGATTCTACACCTTAATATAAGATTGTAAAATTGTTCCAAATACATTGTCGCTATTGCTATAGGACAACTCTATGACAACTCCAATAACATCAAAACGGCTAGTTAGCATAAATATGTAAAGTTCATATTTTTACGCAACTTGATATCGATTGCTTAATGTGTATGTATCAAAAAATCGATTCTACACCTTAATTTAGGATTGTTACAATGTTCCAAATACACTGTCGCTATTGCTATAGGACAACTCTATGACAACTCCAATAACATCAAAACGGCTAATTAGCATAAATATGTAAAGTTCATATTTTTACGCAACTTGATATCGATTGCATAATGTGTATGTACTAAAAAATCAGTTCTACACCTTAATATAAGATTGTAAAATTGTTCCAAATACACTGTCGCTATTGCTATAGGACAACTCTATGACAACTCCAATAACATCAAAACGGCTAGTTAGCATAAATATGTAAAGTTCATATTTTTACGCAACTTGATATCGATTGCTTAATGTGTATGTATCAAAAAATCGGTTTTACACCTTAATATAAGATTGTCAAATTGTTCCAAATACACTGTCGCTATGGCTATAGGACAACTCTATGACAACTCCAATAACATCAAAACGGCGAATTAGCATAAATATGTAGAGTTATATTTTTACGCAACTTGATATCGATTGCGTAATGTGTATGTACTTAAAAATCGATTCGAGACCTTAATATAAGATTGTGTAATTGATCCAAATACACTGTCGCTATGGCTATACGACAACTCTATGACAACTCCAATAACATCAAAACGGCTAATTAGCATAAATATGTAAAGTTCATATTTTTACGCAACTTGATATCGATTGCTTAATGTGTATGTACTAAAAATCGATTCTACACCTTAATATAAGATTGTGAAATTGTTCCAAATACACTGTCGTTATTGCTATAGGACAACTCTATTACAACTCCAATAACATCAAAACGGCTAATTAACAAAAATATGTAAAGTTCATATTTTTACGCATCTTGATATCGATTGCTTAATGTGTATGTACTAAAAAATCGATTCCACACCTTAAATTAGGATTGGTTAATTGTTCCAAATACACTGTCGCTATGGCTATACGACAACTTTATGACAACTCCAATAACATCAAAACAGCGAGTTAGCATAAATATGTAAAGCTCATATTTTACGCAACTTGATATCGATTGCTTAATGTGTATGTACCAAAAAATCGGTTCTACACCTTAATATAAGATTGTGAAATTGCTCCAAATACACTGTCGCTATTGCTATAGGACAACTCTATGACAACTCCAATAACATCAAAACGGCTAATTAACAGAAATATGTAAAGTTCATATTTTTACGCATCTTGATATCGATTGCTTAATATGTATGTATGTACTAAAAAATCGATTATACACCTTAATTTAAGATTGTTAAATTGTTGCAAATGCGCTGTCGTTAGGGCTATACGACAACTCTATGACAACTCCAATAACATCAAAACGGCTAATTAGCATAAATATGTAAAGTTCATATTTTTACGCAACTTGATATCGATTGCTTAATGTGTATGTATCAAAAAATCAATTCTACACCTTAATATAGGATTGTGAAATTGTTCCAAATACACTGTCGCTATTGGTATAGGACAACTCTATGACAACTCCAATAACATCAAAACGGCTAATTAGCATAAATATGTAAAGTTCATATTTTTACGCAACTTGATATCGATTGCTTAATGTGTATGTACTAAAAAATCAATTCTACACCTTAATTAAGATTGTAAATTGTTCCAAATACACTGTCGCTATTGCTATAGGACAACTCTATGACAACTCCAATAACATCAAAACGGCTAGCTAGCATAAATATGTAAGTTCATATTTTTACGCAACTTGATATCGATTGCTTAATGTGTATGTACTAAAAAATCAGTTCTACACCTTAATATAAGATTATGAAATTGCTCCAAATACACTGTCGCTATTGCTATAGGACAACTCTATGACAACTCCAATAACATCAAAACGGCTAGTTAGCATAAATATGTAAAGTTCATATTTTTACGCAACTTGATATCGATTGCTTAATGTGTATGTACTAAAAAATCGGTTCTACACCTTAATATAAGATTGTGAAATTGCTCCAAATACACTGTCGCTATGGCTATACGACAACTCTATGACAACTCCAATAACATCAAAACAGCTAGTTAGCATAAATATGTAAAGCTCATATTTTTACGCAACTTGATATCGATTGCTTAATGTGTATGTATCAAAAAATCGGTTCTACACCTTAACTTAAGATTGTGAAATTGTTCCAAATACACTGTCGCTATTGCTTTAGGGCAACTCTATGACAACTCCCATAACTTCAAAAAGGGCAATTAGCACAAACATGTAAAGTTCATATTTTTACGCAACTTGTTATCGATTGCTTAATGTATATGTATCAAAAAATCGATTCTACACCTTAATTTAAGATTGTGAAATTGTTCCAAATACACTGTCGCTATTGCTATAGGGAAACTCTATGACAACTCCAATTATATCAAAACGGCTAGTTAGCATATATATGTAAAGTTCATATTTTTACGCAACTTGATATCGATTGCTTAATGTGTATGTACTAAAAAATCGGTTCTACACCTTAATATAAGATTGTGAAATTGCTCCAAATACACTGTCGTTATGGCTATACGACAACTCTATGAAAGCTCCAATAACATCAAAACGGCTAAATAGCATAAATATGTAAAGTTCATATTTTTACGCAACCTGATATCGATTGCTTAATGTGTATGTATCAAAAATCGATTCTACACCTTAATATAAGATTGTGAAATTGTTCCAAATACACTGTCGCTATTGCTATAGGACAACTCTATGATAACTCCATTAACATCAAAACGGCTAATTAACAGAAATATGTAAAGTTCATATTTTTACGCATCTTGATATCGATTGCTTAATGTGTATGTACTAAAAAATCAATTCTACACCTTAATTAAGGATTGCTAAATTGTTCTTAATACACTGTCGCTATTGCTATAGGACAACTCTGTGACTACTCCAATAACATCAAAACGGCTAGTTAGCATAAATATGTAAAGTTCATATTTTTACGCAACTTGATATCGATTGCTTGTGTATGTATCAAAAATCGATTCTACACCTTAATATAAGCTTGTGAAGTTGTTCCATATACACTGTCGCTATTGCTATAGGACAACTCTATGACAACTCCAATAACATCAAAACGGCTAGTTAGCATAAATATGTAAAGTTCATATTTTTACGCAACTTGATATCGATTGCATAATGTGTATGTACTAAAAAATCGGTTCTACACCTTAATATAAGATTGTGAAATTGCTCCAAATACACTGTCGCTATTGCTATACGACAACTCTATGACAACTCCAATAACATCAAAACGGCTAGCTAGCATAAATATGTAAAGTTCATATTTTTACGCAACTTGATATCGATTGCTTAATGTGTATGTATCGAAAAATCGATTCTACACCTTAACTTAAGATTGTGAAATTGTTCCAAATACACTGTCGCTATTGCTATACGACAACTCTATGACAACTCCAATAACATCAAAACGGCTAGTTAGCATAAATATGTAAAGTTCATATTTTTACGCAACTTGATATCGATTGCTTAATGTGTATGTACTAAAAAATCGGTTCTACACCTTAATATAAGATTGTGAAATTGCTCTAAATACACTGTCGCTGTTGCTATAGGACAACTCTATGACAACTCCAATAATATCAAAACGGCTAGTAAGCATAAATATGTGAAGTTCATATTTTTACGCAACTTGATAATGATTGTTTAATGTGTATGTA
>NW_026092385.1:0-4979 GCF_024586455.1 Bactrocera neohumeralis | reverse complement strand
CCATAAGGAAATTTTGAAATTTTAAAAAATTTTTAAACTTTTTTATATTTGGGTTAAAGTCAAATATTTTTTTGGTATATACACACTAGTCGATATTCTTCTATATACACATTTAGCAATCGATATTGAGTTTCGTCAAATCATCTCCTTCACTTATTTAAGTTAATTAACATTCTTCATCTTACTGAAGTGGATATAAAGCCATAACGGCAGTGCATTTGGAAGAATTCCACCTTCTTATATTTAGGTATAAAGTCGATATTCTTGTATATACACATTTAGTAATCGATATTGAGTTTCTTCAAATCATTTACTTCACTTATTTAAGTTAATTAGACTCCTTCATCTTACTGAAGTGGATATAAAGCGATAACGGCAGTGCATTTGGAAGAATTCCACCTTCTTATATTTAGGTATAAAGTCGATATTCTTCTATATACACATTTAGCAATCGATATTGAGTTTCTTCAAATCGTTTTCTTCACTTATTTAAGTTAATTAACATTCTTCATCTTACTGAAGTGGATATAAAGCCATAACGGCAGTGCATTTGGAAGAATTCCACCTTCTTATATTTAGGTATAAAGTCGATATTCTTGTATATACACATTTAGCAATCGATATTGAGTTTCTTCAAATCATTTCTTTCACTTATTTAAGTTAATTAACCTTCTTCATCTTACTGAAGTGGATATAAAGCGATAACGGCAGTGCATTTGGAAGAATTCCACCTTCTTATATTTAGGTATAAAGTCGATATTCTTCTATATACACATTTAGCAATCGATATTGAGTTTCGTCAAATCATTTCCTTCACTTATTTAAGTTAATTAACCTTCTTCATCTTACTGAAGTGGATATAAAGCCATAACGGCAGTGCATTTGGAAGAATTCCACCTTCTTATATTTAGGTATAAAGTCGATATTCTTGTATATACACATTTAGCAATCGATATTGAGTTTCTTCAAATCATTTCTTTCACTTATTTAATTTAATTAACCTTCTTCATCTTACTGTAAGTTAATTAACCTTCTTCATCTTACTGAAGTGGATATAAAGCCATAACGGCAGTGCATTTGGAAGAATTCCACCTTCTTATATTTAGGTATAAAGTCGATATTCTTGTATATACACATTTAGCAATCGATATTGAGTTTCTTCAAATCATTTCTTTCACTTATTTAAGTTAATTAACCTTCTTCATCTTACTGAAGTGGATATAAAGCCATAACGGCAGTGCATTTGGAAGAATTCCACCTTCTTATATTTAGGTATAAAGTCGATATTCTTGTATATACACATTTAGCAATCGATATTGAGTTTCTTCAAATCATTGCTTTCACTTATTTAAGTTAATTAACCTTCTTCATCTTACTGAAGTGGATATAAAGCCATAACGGCAGTGCATTTGGAAGAATTCCACCTTCTTATATTTAGGTATAAAGTCGATATTCTTGTATATACACATTTAGCAATCGATATTGAGTTTCTTCAAATCATTTCCTTCACTTACTTAAGTTAGTATTAACCATTCTTCATCTTACTGAAGTGGATATAAAGCCATAACGGCAGTGCATTTGGAAGAATTCCACCTTCTTATATTTAGGTATAAAGTCGATATTCTTGTATATACACATTTAGCAATCGATATTGAGTTTCTTCAAATCATTTCCTTCACTTATTTAAGTTAATTAACCTTCTTCATCTTACTGAAGTGGATATAAAGCGATAACGGCAGTGCATTTGGAAGAATTCCACCTTCTTATATTTAGGTATAAAGTCGATATTCTTCTATATACACATTTAGCAATCGATATTGAGTTTCGTCAAATCATCTCCTTCACTTATTTAAGTTAATTAACATTCTTCATCTTACTGAAGTGGATATAAAGCCATAACGGCAGTGCATTTGGAAGAATTCCACCTTCTTATATTTAGGTATAAAGTCGATATTCTTCTATATACACATTTAGCAATCGATATTGAGTTTCTTCAAATCATTTACTTCACTTATTTAAGCTAATTAACCTTCTTCATCTTACTGAAGTGGATATAAAGCGATAACGGCAGTGCATTTGGAAGAATTCCACCTTCTTATATTTAGGTATAAAGTCGATATTCTTCTATATACACATTTAGCAATCGATATTGAGTTTCGTCAAATCATCTCCTTCACTTATTTAAGTTAATTAACATTCTTCATCTTACTGAAGTGGATATAAAGCCATAACGGCAGTGCATTTGGAAGAATTCCACCTTCTTATATTTAGGTATAAAGTCGATATTATTCTATATACACATTTAGCAGTCGATATTAAGTTTCGTCAAATCATATCCTTCACTTATTTAAGTTAATTAACCTTCTACATCTCACTGAAGTGGATATAAAGCCATAACGGCAGTGCATTTGGAAGAATTCCACCTTCTTATATTTAGGTATAAAGTCGATATTCTTGTATATACACATTTAGCAATCGATATTGAGTTTCTTCAAATCATTTACTTCACTTATTTAAGTTAATTAACCTTCTTCATCTTACCATCTGAAGTGGATATAACGCCACAGCGGCAGTGCATTTGGAAGAATTCCACCTTCTTATATTTAGGTATAAAGTCGATATTCTTGTATATACACATTTAGCAATCGATATTGAGTTCCTTCAAATCTTTCTCCTACACTTATTTAAGTTAATTAACCTTCTTCATCTTACTGAAGTGGATATAAAGCCATAACGGCAGTGCATTTGGAAGAATTCCACCTTCTTATATTTAGGTATAAAGTCGATATTCTTGTATATACACATTTAGCAATCGATATTGAGTTTCTTCAAATCATTTCCTTCACTTATTTAAGTTAATTAACATTCTTCATCTTACTGAAGTGGATATAAAGCCATAACGGCAGTGCATTTGGAAGAATTCCACCTTCTTATATTTAGGTATAAAGTCGATATTCTTGTATATACACATTTAGCAATCGATATTGAGTTTCTTCAAATCATTTCCTTCACTTATTTAAGTTAATTAACATTCTTCATCTCACTGAAGTGGATATAAAGCGATAACGGCAGTGCATTTGGAAGAATTCCACCTTCTTATATTTAGGTATAAAGTCGATATTCTTATATATACACATTTAGCAATCGATATTGAGTTTCTTTAAATCATTTTCTTCACTTATTTAAGTTAATTAACCTTCTTCATCTTACTGAAGTGGATATAAAGCCATAACGGCAGTGCATTTGGAAGAATTCCACCTTCTTATATTTAGGTATAAAGTCGATATTCTTCTATATACACATTTAGCAATCGATATTGAGTTTCGTCAAATCATCTCCTTCACTTATTTAAGTTAATTAACATTCTTCATCTTACTGAAGTGGATATAAAGCCATAACGGCAGTGCATTTGGAAGAATTCCACCTTCTTATATTTAGGTATAAAGTCGATATTCTTGTATATACACATTTAGCAATCGATATTGAGTTTCTTCAAATCATTTCCTTCACTTATTTAAGTTAATTAACCTACTCATCTTACTGAAGTGGATATAAAGCGATAACGGCAGTGCATTTGGAAGAATTCCACCTTCTTATATTTAGGTATAAAGTCGATATTCTTCTATATACACATTTAGCAATCGATATTGAGTTTCGTCAAATCATCTCCTTCACTTATTTAAGTTAATTAACATTCTTCATCTTACTGAAGTGGATATAAAGCCATAACGGCAGTGCATTTGGAAGAATTCCACCTTCTTATATTTAGGTATAAAGTCGATATTCTTGTATATACACATTTAGCAATCGATATTGAGTTTCTTCAAATCATTTCTTCACTTATTTAAGTTAATTAGACTCCTTCATCTTACTTAAGTGGATATAAAGCGATAACGGCAGTGCATTTGGAAGAATTCCACCTCCTTGTATTTAGGTATAAAGTCGATATTCTTGTATATACACATTTAGCAATCGATATTGAGTTTCTTCAAATCATTTCTTTCACTTATTTAAGTTAATTAACCTTCTTCATCTTACTGAAGTGGATATAAAGCCATAACGGCAGTGCATTTGGAAGAATTCATTTTATATTTAGGTATAAAGTCGATATTATACATTTAGCTTATTATATTTAAATATAAAAGTCGATATTCTTGTATATACACATTTAGCAATCGATATTGAGTTTCTTCAAATCATTTTCTTCACTTATTTAAGTTAATTAACCTTCTTCATCTTACTGAAGTGGATATAAAGCCATAACGGCAGTGCATTTGGAAGAATTCCACCTTCTTATATTTAGGTATAAAGTCGATATTCTTGTATATACACATTTAGCAATCGATATTGAGTTTCTTCAAATCATTTCCTTCACTTATTTAAGTTAATTAACCTTCTTCATCTTACTGAAGTGGATATAAAGCCATAACGGCAGTGCATTTGGAAGAATTCCACCTTCTTATATTTAGGTATAAAGTTTACACTTTAGCAATCGATATTGAGTTTCTTCAAATCATTTACTTTACTCATTTAAGTTAATTAGCCTCCTTCATTTTACTGTAGTGGATATAAAGCCATAACGGCAGTGCATTTGGAAGAATTCCACCTTCTTATATTTAGGTATAAAGTCGATATTCTTCTATATACACATTTAGCAATCGATATTGAGTTTCTTCAAATCATTTCCTTCACTTATTTAAGTTAATTAACATTCTTCATCTTACTGAAGTGGATATAAAGCCATAACGGCAGTGCATTTGGAAGAATTCCACCTTCTTATATTTAGGTATAAAGTCGATATTCTTGTATATACACATTTAGCAATCGATATTGAGTTTCTTCAAATCATTTACTTCACTTATTTAAGTTAATTAGACTCCTTCATCTTACTGAAGTGGATATAAAGCGATAACGGCAGTGCATTTGGAAGAATTCCACCTTCTTATATTTAGGTATAAAGTCGATATTCTTCTATATAC
>NW_026092384.1:0-7293 GCF_024586455.1 Bactrocera neohumeralis | reverse complement strand
AAACATTTAGAATGTAAGTTTAGTTTTAAACAGAGAACTCATCAGACAGGATGGTCTGATCAATAAAGCAATAATAAAAAAAAACAAGACGGTTATTTGTAATTGGCGCCCAACTATATGGGAATAAAAGAAATTAAAGTTCGTTAAAAAATAGTAAAAACTATTCGGGAACAAAAATTAAAGTTCAATAAAAATAGTAAAAAACTATTCAGGAATAATTGTACGGACCATCAAAGGAGGGAGACGTCACAAAAAAGGAATCACGGACCAAAGGGGATCGAAAATTTCTACAAAAATTAACAATAGAATTAAGATTCAAAAAATATGTAAGTAGAGTGCAAAAAATATAGTATGTTGAATTCCTCTAATAAAAAAAGTAGATAAAAAAGAAAACTTATGTCAAATATATGCGTAAATCTTTGCACGAGTTTTTGAGAAATAAATTTTGCACCAGGCCGTGGCAATGGTATCGGTTTTCACTTCAAGCTCATGAGTGATCAGGACCTGGACAAAATATTTGAGAGACTTAACGGAATAGAAGTTAGTAGAAAACAGTGCAACGATAGGGAAAAGACCGCTTTCTCGGTAGGCAACGGAAAATACGAATTCTGCAGGCTTCCTTTTGGATTGAAGAATGCGCCCAGCATTTTTCAAAGAGCTATCGACGACGTACTGAGAGAACAAATAGGAAAGTCCTGTTACGTTTACGTCGATGACGTTATTATCTTTTCAGAAACCGAAGAAAAACACGTCGAGCATATCGAGTGGGTGTTAAAGAGGTTACATGAAGCTAATATGAGAATTTCGCGCGAAAAATCACAATTTTTTAAGGAAAGCGTTGAATACTTAGGCTTTGTTGTGTCTAGGGGAGGCATTAAAACGAGCCGCAACAAAGTAGATGCTATACATAACTACGAGAAGCCCGCCACTCTCTTCAATGTCAGATCCTTTCTAGGTTTAGCAAGCTACTATCGTTGCTTTATTAAGGACTTGCGGCAATAGCAAAGCCTTTGCTGGGAACAGATATTTTGAAAGGGGAAAACGGCAAAGGTTAACAACACAATCGAAAAAGATTAAAAGTGGAATTAGACGAAAAACAATCACTTGCTTTTAACAAATTGAAGGAAGTCCTTACATCGGAGGATGTTGTGTTACTTTACCCAGACTTCAGGAAGCCATTTGATCTAACGACAGACGCTTCATCTTTGGGTATAGGGGCAGTACTGTCACAAGACAATAGGCCAATCACCTTTATTTCAAGGACTTTGAAAGATCGTGAGCAAAACTTCGCAACTAACGAACGCGAGTTACTTGCCATAGTCTGGGCCCTAAAAACCCTTAGAATCTATCTCTATGGCGTTAAAAATTTAAACATTTTTACAGACCATCAGCCACTTACGTTTGCGGTTTCAGACCGAAACTCAAATGCCAAAATTAAACGCTGGAAAGCGTTTATCGACGAGCACAACGCTAAAATTTTTTACAAACCGGGCAAGGAAAATCGTGTTGCTGACGCGCTATCACGACAAAACATCCACGCTCTAGAGGAGGATGCCCAATCAGATTTAGCTACAGTCCACATCGAAATGTCACTATCCTATACGATAGAGGGAACTGAGAAACCATTAAATTGCTTCCGAAACCAAATCGTTTTAGAAGAAGCAGACATGACTTTAAGACGGAATTTCATATACTTTGGCAATAAAACTCGTCATATAATTCAATTTACAAATAGGAAGCACCTTATTGAGGAGATAAAAATAGCTGTAAACCCAAATGTGGTAAATGCCATACATTGCGATCTTCCAACATTGCCCAGCATACAACATGAATTGGTAAGGAGTTTTCCGTCAACAAAGTTTTGGCACTGCAAAAACATGGTGTCTGATATTGTCAACAAAAACGAGCAGAGGGAGATTGTTGTTGCTGAGCACAATCGAGCTCACAGAACAGCCCAGGAGAATATTAAACAAATCCTCTGCGATTACTATTTCCCAAAGATGACAAATTTGGCGAATGAAGTTGTTGCGAATTGTAGGATCTGTGGTAAGGCCAAATACGACAGATATCCACGTAAGCAGGAACATGGTGTAACTCCAATCCCCTCCTATACCGGGGAAATGTTGCACATTGATATCTTTTCGACAGATAAAAAGTACTTTCTTACTTGTCTGGACAAATTCTCAAAATTTGCGGTGGTGCAGCCTATACCTTCTCGAACAATTGTGGATGTAAAGGTCCCAATCATTCAGTTAATGAATATATATCCAAACACAAAAACAATTTATTGTGATAATGAAGCTTCTCTAAATTCTGAAACGATATACATTGTTGAGGAATAGTTTTGGTGTGGACATCGTAAACGCACCACCCTTCATAGCACCTCGAATGGGTATGTTTGAACGCCTACAGTACACTTTTGGAGATAGCCAGATGTTTGAAACTGACAGAAAAATTAACGAGACGACAGACCCTCCCTTATTAATGGCAACAAAATACAATCGAACGATTCACTCGGTGACCAATAAGAAACCAATCGAAAATACTTACCCCACCTGAACTGAGGAATGAGATAACCATGAAATAATGAAGGCCTAACAAAGCACAAATGGATAGGAATAACCCCTCCAAGACGGAATAGGAGTATTCGACGTGGGGGAAAAGTATTGGTAAAGACTAACAGATTGAAACTGGAAATAAATTAACCCCTTTTATATGTTGAGGAGGAAGTTGAAGCAGACTTGGGAACCACGGTTCTCATAAAAGGGAGGGTGGTCCACAAGGACAACCTAAAGTAAGGAAAAATTCTTAGCATATTTTAGAATTCTTTAAATAGCATAGGGTAAATTATTCAAGCTTCTTTCACACTATCTTTCAGAATACTGATTGCGATACTTCTTATTCAAACGACGACAGCAAAATTGACCGACTATTCGACTTCCGACTACATACCGATTCAGGATGGTGACGCGACGATTTGGGAGGAATTTGGCTATCTAAGGCATACAACTAATCTTACAGTATACAAGGGAATAGTTGAGGAAACCAAAGGCTTAACAACGCAATTCCCTCTATCCCATATGAGAATGTTACTCGACGCAGACATTGCACATATAAAGGTGCTTCTGACAACACTGGACATCCATCACAGGCAGGCTAGGAGCATTAACGTTTTGGGCAATGCCCCAAAGGTTATCGCAGGTACGCCTGACTTTGACGATTTCGAAAACTTAAAGTTCCGACAACAGGAACTCGTAGACTCAGAGCGACATCAGGTAGAAATAAACACAAGGATACAAGGATACAAGAAAAATAAATGAACTGACGGAAACGGTTAACCACATCATTAAAAACTCAAAAGCTGGACAGATCGACACTGGTCACTTGTATGAAATGTTGCTTGCAAGAAATAGGATCATTATAAATAAAATTGAAACTTTAATTTCAACTACTACCCTTGCAAAGATAGGGATAATAAATCCCATGTTGTTAAACTCAAATGATATAAAAAACATTATTGAAATGCACTCTACAAACACAACTATCACTGATTTAATGAAGGTATCATATATTAAGGTTCTATTAGATGGTAATCTTCTACATTTCAAATATCCCAAGCCAGTACTAGTCTGTAAGAGAATTATTATTTTTCCTGTCCAACACAACGGAACAATCCTGCACCTTGGGAATGACAACAATGTTGCCGATTGTCATAATCAAATTTTGGCGATTGGAAATTGCAGCGCAACGCTCACATCAACGTTTTGCAAAAAATTACAACATCCAACGTGCGCGCAGCAGCTTCATTCTGGTAATGTTGCCCACTGCAGCACTCGCCCTAGCCACCTTGAACCAATTATGGTGGTCGATGATGGCATAATCATCATTAACGATAATACCGCTTTAGTCAAGACTACCGCAGACACCGAGAAGACCATAAAGCGAACTTATTTACTTTCCTTCGAAAATGAGATTCAAATTAATGGATCCTACTTCAAAAACGTAAACGGCATGTTTAAAAAATTACCAGGATCAGCAACGACGGCGCTCCTCAATATCACCAGTCATCAAGAGATTTTGAGTCTTCCATACCTTCATAAGATAAGTATGGAAAACCTGCGTTTTATCGGGAAAATCGAAGGGAGGACTATGATGGACCAACGATATCAGGTCTCGCTAGCATTGTCACACTAATTACCTGTTACGGTCTAATTAAACTATACCGAGAGCGAAAAAGAAGACTCAAATCCCAGAATCTTCAGAACGTCATAAACAATCTTAAGAAGTCCGTGGACGGCCTTCATTTAGAAGGGGAGGAGTTAACATAAGCTGCCCTTCGTCAACAATAAAGTCCGCGCGTGGCCTGAGTCAGCGAATCCGCATTCTCACGCTGGCAGCTAGCAGTCAACATAAGCAGCACTTTGTCAACAACAAAGTCCGCGCGTGGCCTGAGTCAGCGAATCCACATTCCCACGCTGACAGGTAAGGCACAGCGGTAGCGGCAAACTGCCAACGCAAGCGTCGGCGTCGTATCCGCTGCAATAACTCCACAACAACTGAGACAAGGTGCAGGTTTAAGACATTTAGAATGTAAGTTTAGTTTTAAACAGGGAACTCATCAGACAGGATGGTCTGATCAATAAAGCAATAATAACAAAAAACAAGACGGTTATTTGTAATTTACATACACATTTACCAGTCGATATTGAGTTGCTTCAAATTATTAATATCAAATATTTAAGTTAATTAGCCTTCTTCATCTTATCGAAGTTGACATAAAGCCATAACGGCAGTGCATTTGAAAGAATTCGACAATCTTATATTACGGTATAAAGTCGATTTTCTTGTATATACACATTTAGCAGTCGATATTGAGTTGCTTCAAATCATAAACATCAAATATTAAAGTTTATTAGCCTTCTTCATCTTATCGAAGTTGACATAAAGCCATAACGGCAGTGCATTTGGAAAAATTCGACAATCTTATATTCAGCTATAAAGTCGATTTTTCTGTATATACACATTTAGCAGTCGGTGCTGAGTTGCTTCAAATCATTAGCATCAAATATTTAAGTTAATTAGCCTTCTTCATCTTATCGAAGTTGACATAAAGCCATAACGGCAGTGCATTTGGAAGAATTCGACAATCTTATATTCAGGTATAAAGTCGATTTTCTTGTATATACACATTTAGCAGTCGATATTGAGTTGCTTCAAATCATTAACATCAAATATTAAAGTTTATTAGCCTTCTTCATCTTATCGAAGTTGACATAAAGCCATAACGGCAGTGCATTTGAAAGAATTCGACAATCTCTTATATTCAGGTATAAAGTCGATTTTCTTGTATATACACATTTAGCAGTCGATATCGATTTGCTTCAAATCATTAACATCAAATATTAAAGTTTATTAGCCTTCTTCATCTTATCGAAGTTGACATAAAGCCATAACGGCAGTGCATTTGGAAGAATTCGACAATCTTATATTCAGGTATAAAGTCGATTTTCTTGTATATACACATTTAGCAGTCGGTATTGAGTTGCTTCAAATCATTAACATCAAATATTAAAGTTTATTAGCCTTCTTCATCTTATCGAAGTTGACATAAAGCCATAACGGCAGTGCATTTGGAAGAATTCGACAATCTTATATTCAGGTATAAAGTCGATTTTCTTGTATATACACATTTAGCAGTCGGTATTGAGTTGCTTCAAATCATTAACATCAAATATTAAAGTTTATTAGCCTTCTTCATCTTATCGAAGTTGACATAAAGCCATAACGGCAGTGCATTTGGAAGAATTCGACAATCTTATATTCAGGTATAAAGTCGATTTTCTTGTATATACACATTTAACAGTCGGTATTGAGTTGCTTCAAATCATTAACATCAAATATTTAAGTTAATTAGCCTTCTTCATCTTATCGAAGTAGACATAAAGCCATAACGGCAGTGCATTTGGAAGAATTCGACAATCTTATATTCAGGTATAAAGTCGATTTTCTTGTATATACACATTTAGCAGTCGATATTGAGTTGCTTCAAATCATTAACATCAAATATTTAAGTTTATTAGCCTTCTTCATCTTATCGAAGTTGACATAAAGCCATAACGGCAGTGCATTTGGAAGAATTCGACAATCTTATATTCAGGTATAAAGTCGATTTTCTTGTATATACACATTTAGCAGTCGATATTGAGTTGCTTTAAATCATTAACATCAAATATTAAAGTTTATTAGCCTTCTTCATCTTATCGAAGTTGACATAAAGCCATAACTGCAGTGCATTTGGAAGAATTCGACAATCTTATATTCAGGTATAAAGTCGATTTTCTTGTATATACACATTTAACAGTCGGTATTGAGTTGCTTCAAATCATTGACATCAAATATTTAAGTTAATTAGCCTTCTTCATCTTATCGAAGTAGACATAAAGCCATAACGGCAGTGCATTTGAAAGAATTCGAAAATCTTATATTCCGGTATAAAGTCGATTTTCTTGTATATACACATTTAGCAGTCGATATTGAGTTGCTTTAAATCATTAACATCAAATATTAAAGTTTATTAGCCTTCTTCATCTTATCGAAGTTGACATAAAGCCATAACGGCAGTGCATTTGGAAAAATTCGACAATCTTATATTCAGGTATAAAGTCGATTTTCTTGTATATACACATTTAGCAGTCGATATTGAGTTGCTTTAAATCATTAACATCAAATATTAAAGTTTATTAGCCTTCTTCATCTTATCGAAGTTGACATAAAGCCATAACTGCAGTGCATTTGGAAGAATTCGACAATCTTATATTCAGGTATAAAGTCGATTTTCTTGTATATACACATTTAACAGTCGGTATTGAGTTGCTTCAAATCATTGACATCAAATATTTAAGTTAATTAGCCTTCTTCATCTTATCGAAGTAGACATAAAGCCATAACGGCAGTGCATTTGAAAGAATTCGAAAATCTTATATTCCGGTATAAAGTCGATTTTCTTGTATATACACATGTAGCAGTCGATATTGAGTTGCTTCAAATCATTAACATCAAATATTAAAGTTTATTAGCCTTCGTCATCTTGCTGAAGTTGACATAAAGCCATAACGGCAATGCATTTGGAAGAATTCGACAATCTTATTTTCAGGTATAAAGTCGATTTTCTTGTATATACACATTTAACAGTCGATATTGAGTTGCTTTAAATCATTAACATCAAATATTAAAGTTTATTAGCCTTCTTCATCTTATCGAAGTTGACATAAAGCCATAACTGCAGTGCATTTG
>NW_026092383.1:0-6775 GCF_024586455.1 Bactrocera neohumeralis | reverse complement strand
TCGACTTTCTACCTGAATATAAGATTGTGGAGTTATTCCAAATGCACTGCCGTTATGGCTTTATGTCAACTTCAGTAAGATGGAGGAGGTAAATTGACTGAAATATGTTAAACTTACGATTTGAAGCAAATCAGTATCGATTCGTAAATGTGTATACACAAGAAAATCAGTTTTATACATTAATATAAGATTGTGGAATACTTCCAAATGCATTGCCGTTATGGCTTTATGTCCACTTCAGTAAGATGAAGAAGGTTAATTAACTTAAATATGTTGAAGTAAATGATTTGAAGAAACTCAGTATCGATTGCTAACTGTGTATATACAAGAAAATCAGTTTTATACATTAATATAAGATTGTGGAATACTTCCAAATGCACTGCCGTTATGGCTTTATGTCCACTTCAGTAAGATGAGGAAGGTAAATTAACTTAAATATCTTTAAATGTGTATATTTTCGTTCGAGCTTACAATCTAAACGGACGTGTTTTCATGCGCTCCGTAGAAATTTTCGAAAAAACAAAAATAAAAAAAAATAAACAAATATTAAAAAAAGTGCATTAACTGCAAGCGTTAGCTTATAACGCCGAAAGTGAAAATCAAAACATAAAAAATTCATAAACTGCTTACAAACAATAAACATAACAAAATAACAAATAATAAGTGGGAAATAAAACAAAAAATACAAAAGTATGAGCGCAGCGCAGCCCCACCAACAAGGCCGTAGGCATTCTCTGAATGCCTACTTCAGCTTTGTAGAGCCTGCGAGTTCAGCTCCTACCAACAAACAAGGCAACGGTGAGAGGGATGAGTCATCGCAGCGACCAACTGAGCAGCACCATAAACAGAGCTTACAAAAGCTAAAGCAGAAGAGAACGGCAGTCAACAACGGCCAGCAGCAAACGTGATCACACCAACAACTAAGCAGGTACCAGCAAGTACGCAGGCAGCGAAAAACAACATAAAGCAAGGTGAGAATGTACCAATAAAAAAAGGCCAGTCTGTACAAACTGGCATTGACCGCTACATCAACATAAAAAGGAAATTAAGTCCTTCAAAGTCAGCGGTCAATCCCAAGAAATTTCAAGGCGGTACACCAATAAAGAATAAACCGGAAGTTTTAAATGGCAATAGGTTTGCCTTACTAAGCAATGGATCAGACGACGATGCGAAGGGTACCACCACAGTCGTTAATGCCAAACCACCTCCAATATATTTGCGCGAACGTAGCAGTAATGCTCTCGTTGCTGAATTAATTAAAATTGTAGGTACTAACAATTTCCATATAGTGCCTTTGAAAAAAGGCAATATAGATGAAACAAAAATTCAGTCCTACACTGAAAAAGGTTGTATGGACATAGTTAAATTTTTGTCAAACAAAAACAAAAATTATTATTCGTATCAACTGAAGAGCTCTAAGGGCCTAGTTGTTGTAATCAAGGGTATAGAGTCCGCCGTAGACTCTAGTGAAGTCAAAGAAGCATTGGAAGAATGTGGTTTTGGAATTAAAACAGTTGTAAATATATTTAATAGAAATGAAGTACCACAGCCGATGTTTAAAATTGAATTGTTGCCGAATTCGAATCAACTGAAAAAATGAGACCCATCCAATATATAATTTGAAATATTTGCTGCATCGTAGAGTAACTGTGGAAGAACCACATAAAAGAAACGGTCCGGTACAATGTACTAACTGCCAAGAATATGGGCATACTAAATCATACTGCACTCTACGTTTGTGTGGTATGTGGTGATTTACATCCCACTTCCAAATGCACCCTTAAGAAAGAAGAATTAAATAAAAAATGCAGCAATTGCGGAGGAAATCATACTGCTAACTACAGAGGTTGCCCTGTATATAAAGATTTGAAATCAAAGTTGTCACAGGGCATTCAAGCACGTTGTAACCAAATGTTACAAACAGCCCGTAATGAAGTTATAGCAACCTCAGAAAAAAGTACAAATCCTATTACTTCTAACAATAATAATATGCAAGGGAGCTATCCAAATGTGGTGAAAGGCAACACTGTGCAAATGCAACTGCCGCAAAATCCTCCAAATGGAGGTATTGAAACTATGATCATAAATCTTACACAGTGTATGACACAATTTATGTCTACTATGCAAAACATGATCCAAGATTTAATTAAATCACAAAATCAAATGCTGCAAAATTTATTAAGTAAAAAATGAGCTTACTAAATATCTGTACATGGAATGCTAACGGTGTTAACCAACATAAATTAGAGATTATCAAATTTCTGTCTGAAAAGAATATAGATGTAATGCTTATTTCAGAAACTCATCTAACAAATAAAAATAATTTCAATATACCGGGATTTAGACTATATGTTACAAATCATCCGGATGGTAAAGCGCATGGTGGCACGGCAGTGTTGATTAGAAATCGTTTAAACCACTATGCTCTAGAATCTCATGCTACACCACAGTTACTAGCTACAACAATATCACTAAAACATCGGGGTTGTGACTTAAACCTTACGGCTATATACTGTTCACCTCGTTTTAAAATTACAGAAATCGAATTTAAAGACTTTTTTGGAACACTAGGTCAAAGATTTCTAGCAGGTGGAGATTACAACGAAAGTACGACAGCTGTATCAAACTGTTATAAATAGGCAAAATAACCTTGAAATAATATCTCCTGGTAAGCCGACGTATTGGCCTAGTGATCGTAAAAAAATACCAGATTTAATTGATTTCGCTGTAATCAAAAATATAGATAAATCGCTTATAACAGCTGATATATGTACTGATCTATCTTCTGATCACTCTCCCGTACTAATAAAGTTATGTGAACTACCCATATTCGTTAATCCAAAGGTGGGTCTAACTTCTTATAAAACGAATTGGCTAAAATATAAAAAATACGTCAGTAGCCACATTAATATTAAGTACAAAATAAATACAGGAAGAGATATTGACGAAAGCATAAGAGAAGTCAATGATATAATAATCAGCGCAGCTGTCTTAGCAACACCAAGCAAAAGCTATAATCCGCTTGGTCTCAGAAAAATCTCTAATAAAGAAATAGAGATGCTTGTAAATGAAAAAAGACGTGCAAGACGTGAATGGCACATAAATCGCTCCCCCTCCACTCAGCTTCAATTGAAAGCTGCGGTACGTAAATTAAAAAAAGGGCTCAAACGTGAGGAAGAATTGAACACCGAAATGTATATAAATAAGCTGTGTCCAAATTCAAACAAGCAAAATTCCCTTTGGAAAGCCCAAAAGTCCATGAAGCCTCTAACTGACTCCAACATGCCAATACGAGACTTGGGTGGAAATTGAGCTCGAAGTGACGAGGAAAAGGCTAATTGTTTTGCAAATCACCTTGAAAAGGTATTTCAACCCAATTTGCCAAAGAATAATTTTAAGCTGTCAATCTTACCCAACACAGCTAAAGAGTCGCTCGAGTCTCTAAAGACCTCACCTTCTGAAATTATTGGTATCATCAAAGAACTTAATCCAAAAAAGGCGCCGGGATATGATAATATTTCCCCAAAAATGCTAATTGAGTTACCAATTATTGCTGTAGAGGTGCTGTCTTTGCTCTTCAATGCAATTCTTAGTTTCGGATACTATCCGATTTCATGGAAAAAGTCGCAGATTATCTTGATAGATAAACCTGGAAAAGACTTAACACAGCCGTCTTCATACAGACCAATCAGTCTTCTACCCTGTCTTTCAAAAGTATTTGAAAAAGTATTACTATCAAAGATAACTCCTTTCCTTCATGAAAATAATACAATACCAACGCATCAATTCGGTTTTCGTGCGAAACATGGCACAATAGAGCAAGTAAATAGAATTACTAACGAGATAAGGAAAGCATTTGAGCACAGGGAGTACTGTTCAGCAATATTTTTAGATGTAGCTCAGGCGTTTGATAAGGTGTGGCACATAGGTCTTTTATACAAGATTAAAAAAATTCTACCTTTAGAACTGTATAAAACATTGGAGTCTTATTTAAAAAAAAGACGATTTATGGTAAAAGTTGGAGATGTCTTAGGCCCAACACTATACATCATATATACAGCAGATCTTCCAACAGCTAACAATGTATTAACTTCCACTTTTGCGGATGACACAGCTATAGTGAGCCGTAACAAATGCCACATTTTAGCATCACGAATATTAGCGAAGCATTTAAGTTCTGTCGAAGAGTGGCTAGCGAACTGGCGTATAAACGTGAATGAACAGAAGTGTAAGCATATTACATTTTCGCTAAGACCAAAGATGTGCCGGCAGTGAAAATAAACAATATATTAGTACCCCAAGCGAACGAAGTAACATATCTTGGTATTCACCTAGATAGAAGGCTCACGTGGAGAAAACACATCTCTAGTAAAATAACATGTATGAAGATTAGAGCTGCAAATTTAAATTGGCTTTTAAATAAAAACTCAAAACTTAGCCTAGACAACAAAGTGCTTTTGTATAATGCGGTCATAAAGCCGATTTCGATGTATGGCATTCAACTGTGGGGTACGACCTGCGCAACCAATATTGAAATATTACAAAGGTTTCAATCAAAAATGCTTAGAACAATCACGTGTTCACCATGGTTCATGCGTAACGAAAATATCCATAAAGACCTTGGTATCCCAATGGTAAAGAAAGAAGTAGAAGACAGAAGAATTAAATATATATCTAAACTCCGCGATCACACAAACCCTCTGGCTAATGCTTTGGTACATTCCTGCGATCAAACACGACTTAAAAGAAGAGATATGCCTGCGTACTAAGGAGCAACGTATCACCAAAACAGACTTGCTTGAGCCTGTCTAGTTTTTAATTAGACTTAAGGTTTTATAACTTATTGTTAGGCTTTAAGAAAAAGCAGATCCCATAAATAAAATAATTTTGAAACAAAAAAAAACAAAAATGTGTATATACAAGAAAATCGACTTTATACCTTAATAAAAGATTGTGGAAATCTTCCAAATGCACTGCCTTTATGGCTTTATGTCCACTTCAGTAAGATGAAGGAGGTAAATTGACTGAAATATGTTAAACTTATGATTTGAAGCAACTCAGTATCGATTCCTAAATGTGTATATACAAGAAAATCGACTTTATATCTAAATATAAGATTGTGGAATTCTTCCAAATGCACTGCCGTTATGGCTTTATGTCCACTTCAACAAGATGAAAGAGGAAAATTAACTTAAATATATTAAATTGATGATTTGCAGCAACTCAATATCGATTGCTAAATGTGTATTTACAAGAAAATCGACTTTATACCTTAATATAAGATTGCGGAATTCTTCCAAATGCACTGCCGTTATGGCTTTATGACAACTTCAGTAAGATGAAGAAGGTTATTTAACTTAAATATGTTAATTAATGATTTGCAGCAACTCAATATCGATTGCTAAATGTGTATAAATAAGAAAATCGACTTTATACCTTAATATAGGATTGTGGAATTCTTCCAAATGCACTGCCGTTATGGCTTTATGTCCATTTCAGTAAGATGAAGAAGGTTAATTAACTTAAATATGTGAAGTAAATGATTTGAAGCAACTCAATATCGATTGCTAAATGTGTATTTACAAGAAAATCGACTTTTTACCTTAATATAAGATTGTGTAATTCTTCCAAATGCACTGCCGTTATGGCTTTATGTCCATTTCAGTAAGATGAAGAAGGTTAATTAACTTAAATATGTGAAGTAAATGATTTGAAGCAACTCAATATCGATTGCTAAATGTGTATTTACAAGAAAATCGAATTTATACCTTAATATAAGATTGCGGAATTCTTCCAAATGCACTGCCGTTATGGCTTTATGTCCATTTCAGTAAGATGAAGAAGGTTAATTAACTTAAATATGTGAAGTAAATGATTTGAAGCAACTCAATATCGATTGCTAAATGTGTATTTACAAGAAAATCGAATTTATACCTTAATATAAGATTGTGGAATTCTTCCAAATGCACTGCCGTTATGGCTTTATGTCCATTTCAGTAAGATGCAGAAGGTTAATTAACTTAAATATGTGAAGTAAATGATTTGAAGCAACTCAATATCGATTGCTAAATGTGTATTTACAAGAAAATCGACTTTTTACCTTAATATAAGATTGTAGAATTCTTCCAAATGCACTGCCGTTATGGCTTTATGTCCACTTCAGTAAGATGAAGAAGGTAAATTAACTTAAATATGTTAAATTAATGATTTGCAGCAACTCAATATCGAATGCTAAATGTGTATATACAAGAAAACTGACTTTATACCTCAATATAAGATTGTGGAATTCTTCCCAATGCACTGCCGTTATGGCTTTATGTCCACTTCAGTAAGATGAAGAATGTAAATTAACTTAAATATGTTAAATTAATGATTTGCAGTAACTCAAAATCGATTGCTAAATTTGTGTATACAAGAAAATCGACTTTATACCTTAATATAAGTATGTGGAATTCTTCCAACTGCGCTGCCGTTATGGCTTTATGTCCACTTCAGTAAGATGAACAATGTTAATTAACTTAAATAAGTGAATTAAATGATTTGGAGCAACTCAATATCGATTGCTAAATGTGTATATACAAGAAAATTGACTTTATACCTTAATATAAGATTGTGGAATTATTCCAAATGCACTGCCGTTATGGCTTTATGTCCACTTCAGTAAGATGAAGAATGTTATTTAACTTAAATATGTTAAATTAATGATTTGCAGCAACTCAATATCGATTGCTAAATGTGTATAAATAAGAAAATCGACTTATACCTTAATAGAAGA
>NW_026092382.1:0-7238 GCF_024586455.1 Bactrocera neohumeralis | reverse complement strand
AGTTAAGGTGTAGTATCGATTTTTTGATACATACACATTAAGCAATCGATATCAAGTTGCGTAAAAATATGAACTTTACATATTTATGCTAACTCGCCGTTTTGATGTTATTGGAGTTGTCATAGAGTTGTCGTATAGGCTGTAAAAACTCAAAAAAGATTATTTATTCCTTACCTCTGGTGGGGGGAAATGAAAAGACTTTCATTGAGTGAGAAATATTTCATTCTAATTTTATACGGTATTTTTCTTTGCTTATATACTTATTTTTAAAACTATCTTATCTAATTAAATATATGTATGTGTATGTAGTATGTTACAGCACACCACATGGGGTTTTTTTCAACCATACAATGCCATACATGTGTGCGTGTGTGGTCATACAATTTATGTTGTATGGTTTGGGCTGTTTTCAAGTGCACAAGTGCATTTGTAATCAATTGCCCAAACCTAAGTAAATATGTTTATATAACATATCTTGAGTACATGCGTATTACATTTAAATGCATACGTATGTATGTATGTATGTATATTAATATATAAATAGATATTTATATTTAGTAAAATTTCGGCTTTGCTGATAAGTAAGCATGTTCAATGATATTTGAACATAGCCATAACGACAGTGCATTTGGATCAATTTCGCAATCTTATACTAAGGTGTAGAATCGATTTTTTGATACATACACATTAAGCAATCGATACCAAGTTGCGTAAAAATATGAACTTTACATATTTATGCTATTTTAGCCGTTTTGATGTTATTGGAATTGTCATAGAGTTGTCGTATAGCCATAACGACAGTGTATTTGGAGCAATTTCACAATCTTATATTAAGGTGTAGAATCGATTTTTTAGTACATACACATTAAGCAATCGATATCAAGATGCGTAAAAATATGAACTTTACATATTTCTGTTAATTAGCCGTTTTGATGTTATTGGAGTTGTCATAGAGTTGTCGTATAGCCATAGCGACAGTGTACTTGGAGCAATTTCGCAATCTTATATTAAGGTGTAGAATCGATTTTTTGATACACACACATTAAGCAATCGATATCAAGTTGCGTAAAAATATGAACTTTACATATTTTTGCTAATTACCCGTTTTGATGTTATTGGAGTTGTCATAGAGTTGTCCTATCGCAATAGCGACAGTGTATTTAAAACATTTTAACAATCCTAAATTAAGGTGTAAAATCGATTTTTTGGTACATACACATTAAGCAATCGATATCAGGTTGCGTAAAAATATGAACTTTACATATTTCTGTTAATTAGCCGTTTTGATGTTATTGGAGTTGTCATAGAGTTGTCGTATAGCCATAGCGACAGTGTATTTGGAGCAATTTCGCAATCTTATATTAAGGTGTAGAATCGATTTTTTAGTTCATACAAATTAAGCAATCGTTATCAAGTTGCGTAAAAATATGAACTTTACATATTTATGCTAATTACCCGTTTTGATGTTATTGGAGTTGTCCTATAGCATTAGCGACCGTGTATTTGGAGCAAGTTCAAAATCATTTATTAAGGTGTAGAATTGATTTTTTTTGTGCATACACATAAAGCAATCGCAATCAGGTTGCGTAAAAATATGAACTTTACATATTTATGCTAACTCGCCGTTTTGATGTTATTGGAGTTGTCATAGAGTTGTCCTACAGCAATAGCGACAGTGTATTTCAAACAATTTTACAATCTTAAATTAAGGTGTGGAATCGATTCTTTAGTACATATATATTAAGCAAATAATATCAAGTTGCGTATAAATATGAACTTTTCATATTTCTGTTAATTAGCCGTGTTGATGTTATTGGATTTGTCATAGAGTGTTCGTATAGCCATAGCGACAGTGCATTTGGAGCAATTTCACAATCTTATATTAAGGTGTAGAATCGATTTTTTGATACATACACATTAAGCAATCGAAATCAAGTTGCGTAAAAATATGAACTTTACATATTTATGCTATTTAGCCGTTTTGATGTTATTGGAATTGTCATAGAGTTGTCGTATAGCCATAGCGACAGTGTATTTGGAGCAATTTCACAATCTTATATTAAGGTGTAGAATCGATTTTTTAGTACTTTCACATTAAGCAATCGATATCAAGATGCGTAAAAATATGAAATTTACATATTTATGCTAACTCGCCGTTTTGATGTTATTGGAGTTGTCATAGAGTTGTCGTATAGCCATAGCGACAGTGTATTTGGAGCAATTTCTCAATCTTATATTAAGGTGTAGAATTGGTTTTTTGTACATACACACACATTAAGCGTAAAAATATGAACTTTAGATATTTATGCTAACTCGCCGTTTTGATGTTATTGGAGTTGTCATAGAGTTGTTCTAGAGCAATAGCGACAGTGTATTTGGAACAACTTTGCAATCTTAAATTAAGGTGTAGAATTGATTTTTTGGTACATACATTTTATGCAATCGATATCAAGTTGTGTAAAAATATGAACTTTACATATTTATGCTATTTAGCCGTTTTGATGTTATTGGAGTTGTCATAGAGTTGTCGTATAGCCATAACGACAGTGTTTTTGGAGCAATTCCACAATCTTAAGTTAAGGTGTAGAATCGATTTTTTGATACATACACATTAAGCAATCGATATAAAGTTGCGTAAAAATATGAACTTTACATATTTGTGCTAACTAGCCGTTTTGATGTTATTGGAGTTGTCATAGAGTTGTCGTATAGCCATAGTGACAGTGTATTTGGAGCAATTTCACAATCTTAAGTTAAGGTGTAGAATCGATTTTTTGATACATACACATTAAGCAATCGATATCAAATTGCGTAAAAATATGAACTTTACTTTTTTTGCTAACTAGCCGTTTTGATGTTATTGGAGTTGTCATAGAGTTGTTCTAGAGCAATAGCGACAGTGTATTTGGAACAACTTTGCAATCTTATATTAAGGTGTAGAATTGATTTTTTGGTACATACACATTATGCAATCGATATCAGGTTGTGTAAAAATATGAACTTTACATATTTATGCTATTTAGCCGTTTTGATGTTATTGGAGTTTTCATAGAGTTGTCGTATAGCCATAACGACAGTGTTTTTGGAGCAATTCCACAATCTTAAGTTAAGGTGTAGAATCGATTTTTTGATACATACACATTAAGCAATCGATATCAAGTTGCGTAAAAATATGAACTTTACATATTTATGCTAACTCGCCGTTTTGATGTTATTGGAGTTGTCATAGAGTTGTCGTATAGGCTGTAAAAACTCAAAAAAGATTATTTATTCCTTACCTCTGGTGGGGGGAAATGAAAAGACTTTCATTGAGTGAGAAATATTTCATTCTAATTTTATATGGTATTTTTCTTTGCTTATATTATTATTTTTAAAACTATCTTATCTAATTAAATATATGTATGTGTATATATGTTACAGCACACCACATGGGGTTTTTTTCAACCATACAATGCCATACATGTGTGCGTGTGTGGTCATACAATTTATGTTGTATGGTTTGGGCTGTTTTCAAGTGCACAAGTGCATTTGTAATCAATTGCCCAAACCTAAGTAAATATGTTTATATAACATATCTTGAGTACATGCGTATTACATTTAAATGCATACGTATGTATGTATGTATGTATATTAATATATAAATAGATATTTATATTTAGTAAAATTTCGGCTTTGCTGATAAGTAAGCATGTTCAATGATATTTGAACATAGCCATAACGACAGTGCATTTGGATCAATTTCGCAATCTTATACTAAGGTGTAGAATCGATTTTTTGATACATACACATTAAGCAATCGATACCAAGTTGCGTAAAAATATGAACTTTACATATTTATGCTAACTAGCCGTTTTGATGTTATTGGAGTTGTCATAGAGTTGTCGCATAGCCATAACGACAGTGTATTTGGAGCAATTTCACAATCTTATATTAAGGTGTAGAATCGATTTTTTAGTACATACACATTAAGCAATCGATATCAAGATATGAACTTTACATATTTCTGTTAATTAGCCGTTTTGATGTTATTGGAGTTGTCATAGAGTTGTCGTATAGCCATAGCGACAGTGTACTTGGAGCAATTTCGCAATCTTATATTAAGGTGTAGAATCGATTTTTTGATACACACACATTAAGCAATCGATATCAAGTTGCGTAAAAATATGAACTTTACATATTTTTGCTAATTACCCGTTTTGATGTTATTGGAGTTGTCATAGAGTTGTCCTATAGCAATAGCGACAGTGTATTTGGAACATTTTAACAATCCTAAATTAAGGTGTAAAATCGATTTTTTGATACACACATATTATGCAATCGATATCAAGATGCGTAAAAATATGAACTTTACATATTTCTGTTAATTAGCCGTTTTGATGTTATTGGAGTTGTCATAGAGTTGTCGTATAGCCATAACGACAGTGTATTTGGAGCAATTTCGCAATCTTATATTAAGGTGTAGAATCGATTTTTTGATACATACACATTAAGCAATCGTTATCAAGTTGCGTAAAAATATGAACTTTACATATTTTTGCTAATTACCCGTTTTGATGTTATTGGAGTTGTCCTAAAGCAATAGCGACCGTATATTTGGAGCAAGTTCAAAATCATTTATTAAGGTGTAGAATTGATTTTTTTTGTGCATACACATAAAGCAATCGCAATCAGGTTGCGTAAAAATATGAACTTTACTTATTTATGCTAACTCGCCGTTTTGATGTTATTGGAGTTGTCATAGAGTTGTCCTACAGCAATAGCGACAGTGTATTTCAAACAATTTTACAATCTTAAATTAAGGCGTGGAATCGATTCTTTATACATATACATTAAGCAATCAATATCAAGTTGCGTATAAATATGAACTTTTCATATTTCTGTTAATTAGCCGTGTTGATGTTATTGGATTTGTCATAGAGTGTTCGTATAGCCATAACGACAGTGCATTTGGATCAATTTCGCAATCTTATACTAAGGTGTAGAATCGATTTTTTGATACATACACATTAAGCAATCGAAATCAAGTTGCGTAAAAATATGAACTTTACATATTTATGCTATTTAGCCGTTTTGATGTTATTGGAATTGTCATAGAGTTGTCGTATAGCCATAGCGACAGTGTATTTGGAGCAATTTCACAATCTTATATTAAGGTGTAGAATCGATTTTTTAGTACATACACATTAAGCAATCGATATCAAGTTGCGTAAAAATATGAACTTTACATATTTATGCTAACTAGCCGTTTTGATATTATTGGAGTTGTCATAGAGTTGTCGTATAGCCATAGCGACAGTGTATTTGGAGAAATTTAACAATCTTATATTAAGGTGTAGAATCGATTTTTTAGTACATACAAATTAAGCAATCGTTATCAAGTTGCGTAAAAATATGAACTTTACATATTTATGCTAACTAGCCGTTTTGATGTTATTGGAGTTGTCATAGAGTTGTCGTGTTGTGTAGAATCGAATTTTTAGTACATACACATTAAGCAATCAATATGAAGTTTCGTAAAAATATGAACTTTACATATTTATGCTAATAAGCCGTTTTGATGTTACTGGAGCTTTCATAGAGTTGTCGTATAGCCATAACGACAGTGTATTTGGAACAATCTCGCAATCTTATATTAGGGTGTAGAATCGATTTTTTAGTACATACACATTAAGTAATCGATATCAAGATGCGTAAAAAAATGAACTTTACATATTTATGCTAATTAGCCGCTTTGCAGTTATTGGAGTGTCCATAGAATTGTCGTATAGCCATAACGGCAGTGAATTTGGAGCAATTTCACAAACATATATTAAGGTGTAGAATTGATTTTTTGGTACATACACATTAAGCAATCGATATCAAGATGCGTAAACATATGAGCTTTACATATTTCTGTTAATTATCCGTTTTGATATTATTGGAGTTGTCGTATAGCCATAGCGACAGTGTATTTGGAACAATTTCACAATCTTATATTAAGGTGTAGAATCGATTTTTTGATACATACACATTAAGCAATCGATATCAAGATGCGTAAAAATATGAACTTTACATATTTCTGCTAATTAGCCGTTTTGATGTTATTGGAGTTGTCATAGAGTTGTCGTACAGCCATAGCGACAGTGTATTTGGAGCACTTTAACAATCTTAAGTTGAGCTGTAGAATCGATTTTTTGATACATACACATTAAGCAATCGATATCAAGTTGCGTAAAAATATGAACTTTACATATTTATGCTAACTTAGCCGTTTTGATGTTATTGGGTTGTCTAATAACCCAATAGCGACAATTATTATTTAGACAATTTAACAATCTAACAATTAAGGTAATGAATTGATTTTTTGGTACATACGCATTTTGCAATCGATATCAGGTTGTGACAAAATATGAACTTTACATATTTATGCTAACTCGCTATTTTGATGTTATTGGAGTTGTCATAGAGTTGTCGTATAGCCATAGCAACAGTGTATTTGGAGCAACTTCACAAGCTTATATTAAGGTGTAGAATGGATTTTTTGCTACATACACATTATGCAATCGATATCAGGTTGCGTAATAATATGAACTTTACATATTTATGCTAATTCGCTGTTTTGATGTTATTGGAGCTTTCATAGAGTTGTCGTATAGCCATAGCGACGGTGTATTTGGAGAAATTTCACAATCTTATATTAAGGTGTAGAACCTATTTTTTAGTACATACACATTAAGCAATCTACACCAAGTTGCGTAAAAGCGCTATGAACTTTTTACATATTTATGCTAACTAGCCGTTTTGATGTTATTGGAGTTGTCATAGAGTTGTCGTGTTGTGTATAATCGAATTTTTAGTACATACATACACATTAAGCAATCAATATCAAGTTGCGTAAAAATATGAACTTTACATATTTATGCTAATAAGCCGTTTTGATGTTATTGGAGCTTTCATAGAGTTGTCGTATAGCCATAACGACAGTGTATTTGGAGCAATTTCACAATCTTAATTAAGGTGTAGAATCGATTTTTTAGTACATACACATTAAGTAATCGATATCAAGATGCGTAAAAATATGAACTTTACATATTTATGCAAATTAGCCGTTTTGATGTTATTGGAGTTGTCATAGAGTTGTCGTATAGCCATAGCGACAATGTATTTGGAGCAATTTCACGATCTTATATTAAGGTGTAGAATCGATTTTTTAGTACATACACATTAAGCAATCGATATCAAGATGCGTAAAAATATAA
>NW_026092381.1:0-7671 GCF_024586455.1 Bactrocera neohumeralis | reverse complement strand
TATTTTTATTTTTTTCGTTTTTTTATATTAAAACTAATGAATATATTTTTAACTTGTTATGTATAGATATCAGATTGATCGGCCATTTGTTTCCCCTTGTTTTTCCTTTCGGAGCAAATATTCTGCAATGTTATGACTTTTTTCAGCACGTTTCAAATTCATTCAAAATATTTTACAGCGGAAGTTCTGTTGAGTTTGTATTGTTTTGGTTTCAGCGCTTCACTGACGTAGCCCAGTTCATTGACTTTCGACAATTTTATTGTTGTTTTCGCAAAAGTTATATACATATTTGCAATATTTCGTTGAAAGTCCAAAAGCTAATAAATGTCAAAAGTACACTTAAATGTTTTTATGAATATTATTCAAAAAGCACAAAGCGTTTCCTTTGCTAAAAACGGCGACTGGTCACCATTCACAAATAAAATTTGTTATGAAACAATTGTGTTCTTGAAACTACACCGTAAAAATAAATTTATATCATTATATGTTTTAAGGGGTCAGTAATCTGGCCTGTTCTTTTGACAGTTTTTTTCATAGAAATTTTTAATCTATAATAGAACTTTTACACATGAGGTATATCGTGGAGTATATACAATTTTTTCGGAATTTTTGGTGACATCTGTCGGAGAAGTGGCTGGATGAAAGAGATGCGTTTTTTTCACTGGCGAACACGATTTCTCATGTTTGGATCATCTGAAACACAAAAACACAATTTATTCTTAAAAAGTACGTGAATGGTTATCGTCTCTACTAGAATCATGAAAAACTGTTGATAAATATGATTTTTTGCAAAAATTTTGTCTTAATATTGTCAATAAATTATAAAAATTATAGGGTTGATAGTCAAACGTTTTGTGAACATTTTAAGCAAAATCGGTTGCGTAGTTCGATATTGTTCGAAATTGTGTTTTTAGAAACCGCGTTTAAAGTTTGGGTGTGTGCACTGAGCGCTCCGAATGTCGAGCGATATTATTATTTTGGGCCTTTTTCGAAACCTTCGAATGGTAGAGAGGGTTTCTACATTAATTCTAAGGGCTTAAAGTGAATAGAAAATGCACAAAAAAATTGAAAAAATTACACTACCGCGGCTGGTACGAATAAATTTCAGTCGAGAGGTAAAATTTTCGACTACTTTTGCAGTAATGTCCGTATGTCTTCCAAAACAGCAAACGCCTCGGACTTATTTGCTTAGTTAAGCAACCTCACATAACCACACAAAAATAATCCTGCGGTGATAAGTCCCATGATCTTGGAGACCACATTGATTGTTTCGTTGGCTGTGGCTTGTAGTGCGGTCTTGTTGGAAGCAAAGGTTGTTCAAGTAAAATTTTCTAATTCAGGAACGTAAACGTCATAGCTGTATATCATTTCTCAATGACTGTAACATTTTGGCTGACTTCAATTTGGAAGAAATATGAACCAATGATTCCCTCTGTGACAGTGACTTTTGAGAATGTAAAGGCGTCTCAATAATGGATTCTGGATTATCATAACTCGAAATGCGACAATTTAGTTTATTAGCGTACCCGTTCAACCAAAAGTAAGTTCATCGCCGAATAAAATTTTCTTGAAAATCGGGATTGGTGGCCATCCATTCACCTAACTTGAGATGCGCGACATCCAACGTCCGGCTTCAACTCTTACACCTGTTGGAATTGGTAAAAATTCTAAAAAGGTGATCCATTTCGAGGTTCCCGACTTTTTTAATGAAAAACACATAATCTTCAAATTTAAAGGCGAATGTTGATTATATTCGTAAAAACATTCTTTGGCATTTACTTTTGAAGATTATCTCTTTCGAATGTTGCCTCGCGATTACGTCTCCAGATGTTCTTTTTGTTGAGCCCAACTTTCGATGACTCGTCCGAGCATTCCGATTGGTAATTGGCCAAGGCCTGAATTGTCCGCATAAACTTTAGACTTCACATATCTCTCACAGGAAAAGGTCTAACGGTGTCATATCACACGATCTTGGTGGCCAATCGACCGGCCCAAAACGTGAAATTATCTGTTCACCAAAATGTTTTATCAATAAATGCATTGAATAATGCAATTTCTGGAAAGTGGCGCAGTCTTATTGAAACCAAGTGTCACCGAGATCACGTGCTTCAATTTCAGGCATCAAATAGTCAGTTATCATGGCGCGATAACGGTCGCCATTGACGGTTACGTTCTCACCGGCATCATTTTTGAAGAAATATGGACCGATGATTCCACCGGCGCACAAACCGTTCCGTAATCGTTGTTTCTTTTGGATGAAATGGCAGCCCTTGAATCTCATTAGGCTGCTCTTCGTTCCAAATGCGGCAAACAAAAAAAATTGTTTGCATACCCATTGAGCCAGAAATGGTCTTCTTCGCTGAACAAAATTTGTTCTGCAGATGTCAGATTTTCTTGGGGTTTCAAAAGCCGCTTCATTATGAAATTGAACCAAACTGATTATCATCGAAGTTGTCAAAAAGACCAACTTCGAAAAAAATAATTCCTCATTGAAAACCACACGTCTAAAAATATGTAAATGATAATGCTCGCCATGATACACAGTCGATTCAGCCATGCTCGTTTGTTTATCTGTGGTATAGTATTTTATACGAACTAGTTCCTCAGTTTTTGAAACATAGCTGCCATTCGAACTTCTTCAATAGAAAACGTATTTATTTGACGAGATATCGTTACGAAATTTGGCATGAATGTTAACCAAGATAAAGCTAAATTGGGCAAATTGTTCAGATCGGACCACTATAGTATATAGCCGTACATGACTTCCTGACTAAACTATTATTGTTTCTTTATTCACACAAAACTACGAAAATATACTTCGATCTATTGTTCTTCATTCTTTCCTGAAGCGATAATAGAAAATAGCTTTTCAAGTCTTATGACTATCGTTTTTAATGGGAAACCGTGAAAATAATTCATTTCCCATAAATACTTTGTCACTTACAACGAGTTTGAGAGAAAAACAATTTTTTATCGATAAGTTTTTCACTAATACAGTCATAAATAAACGCACAATCGTCTTACTAGCGCGACTTATCAAACAACTTGACCTTTGCTTATATAATATGTGCGTAGCATAAATATTTAAGAAAAACTCGTAGAACTTGGTTGTTTTAATGCCATTAAAAGGTTGATGTGCTTAGTAATAGTCTAGGGCTTGATGATAGCTAACGCAAGCGACCACTACAAACATAGAAGTGCATCATTGCTACAGCTGGTTTTTCTGGTTATCGAGCCGCAATGCGCTTTCGTAATGACGTGCACGTTCTCGTCTGATGACGTCTCAAAACATTGCTCAAAGCTTAGTCTCAAACAAGTTCTAGCTTGCGTACGTAAGTAACTTGAGACTACGACGCTACTTAAATGCATTTGTACGAGTGACTAATGAATGGATCGTTAAATTTATCAGACGATCGTATATGCAAGCTTTTATTTTTTGTAATGAGCAACAACTGGACGATAACGATAGATTGCGTCAAAGAGCGACGTCGGAAGTACTATTGTACTCCCACATGCTGACATTTAAACTTTCAAAATATATTCTATATAAGCACATACACGAAGTGCAAACGAATACAATACGTTAGAATTTTGAAAATGTTTTCCCAGATTGTATGTACCATGTAAATATGTAATGTGTGTACATTGGCGCGTCAAAAGTGGGTTGACAGTTGAGAATTAATTTTTTCTATACTGGATAGGTTTATAATTGTGAGCGAGTGATTATTGCATTTCTGATTTATAGTTTATTTATTTGTAATACAAAAATCAATTTTTTTATCAAAAGTCAAAGGTTTTATACTAGAAGTTCAACTTTTCCTCTTAAAAAGAATCAAAAAGAATTTGAGTTATGTGAAATCCCATATATAGGGACCTACTCGACCAACTCCAATTAAATTTCGTACATAAAAATTATTTTAACATTCCTATGTTACGGTTCCGAAAAGGGGGAATCGGTTTGAAACTACGCCTATTTCTCGTATAACACAATCATTTCAGGTTAATAATTGTCATAACCGACCCTGAACAAGCCGCCAGATCAGATACAGGGAAATGTGAACTGCAGCGCTTGTGGTTGTTGTGGTCGATTTGTGAGATATATAAGTGATATAAGATGAGGTGAATTGGGTAAATGGGCTGAATTGGGTAAATTCTTTCTTAGCCTCTATATACTTGGATAGAAATATATTAGAACTTTCAACTGACTTAGTACCCCATATATTGGCCTAATAAAATTGAGCCAACCCTTTAGTGACTAATAGTGCCTTTGTGCTTAAAATGAATAAACCGGGTGAAAAATTGCCTAGTCCTCACTAACTAATATAGAATTTTCAAAGACCCGTTTGACTTTTACTCCTTATACTATATTATATTTATATTTGATGGTTATATTAATCGTTTAGCGCTGGAACATGAGTAGTGTTGGTCTTAGAGCAACTTAATCTCATATCCCGATTATGAAGAATTCCGATCTTCTGGTTGACGGTTGTACATCAACTCAATATATTAAATTTAGCCTTTCGGTTAAGTTTATATCAGATATATCTCGGCTGCGGATGATTTTTAATATAATTTTCGCTGACGAGAATTTAAATATAGTTATACTTGTAAAACTAATCGAGTCTATGATCTATAATATAACTTAATAAATGACCAAGTTTGATTGTAATTCACTCACGACTTCGTTGAATCATGAATGTGGAATACTTTCGCAGCATTTTTGATATGAAGTTTTGCCAAGATCTGAAGGTGTTGACCAAGTCTTTCATCCTCTCTGTCAAGTTGTCCAAGTAGTCGAACATAGTTCTTCCTTATTTATTTTGATTGGTTTTTGATCAGTCTATGTATGGAGAAAGAGAGTTTAATGTTACAGAGAGACAATATATTATATATTGTATAAGAGAGACAATAAGATTGTAATTGCTGTAACTAAGTAGATAAGACAAGTATCTCTAAACTTTTATTTTAGCTATTGGTCGTTAGCGCTATAGCATACTTAAATTTGTCAAAAAATGAATTAATTAGTATTATTTTATCGGGTAATTTTCAGTTAGCATAGAAATATTTGAAATAAAATAAAAATGGTATCTAGAGATCTGTTTACGCTCTTCGTTACTGTAGGATTGTATTTATAAATGTAATTGAAGAAGAGAAAATGGATCTTAACTACTAAAGAGGTACTATCATTTAGGTTAATTTGGGTAAAAATCGACATCAATGTAATCTATTGGTTTCATATTTTCAACCGAAATTGCCGGTTGTAATTATTTGAGAGCCTAACTAGCAAACAGTGGGTTGTGGGGAACACCTTTTCACAATATTTATTACTTATTCTTTTTTTACTTCTTAGTACTCTCCATAGATAAAATTAATACATAACCTAACTTTTTCCAGTATTCGTTTTGAAATTTTTGTATAAAAAAGGGAAAAATGCCACGGAAGCCACAAATGAAATTTGTGAAGTTTACGGAGACATCAGTTCGTGTAGCACAACAATGGTACGCTCGCTTCCGTTCTGGAAATTTCGATGTAAAAGCTGCACTTCGCCTTTGTTGACCTTTCGTTGAAAAAGTCGACGAAATTATGGAAAAGTTTGACCACAACTGTCACACAAACAGCTATGATATCGCTAAGTAACTTAACATTTATCATCAAACGGTTTTGAACCATTTAAAAAAGGCTGCCTACAAAAAAAAACTTGATGTCTGGGTACCACATGAATTACCTGTGAAAAATTTAATGGACCGAACTAACATCTGCGATTCTTTACTGAAACGAAAACTAGATCAAATACGATTATAATGTGCGAAAAAAAGATCATGTTTCAAGCGTGGTCAAGCTCAACAAAGCCATAATTGACGCCTCGAAAGGATATGCTGAATGTTTGGTGGGATTGGAAAGGTGTCATCCACTATGAGATTGAAGCAATCAATCGAAAAAAACTGCCAAAACTGATCGAAAGAAAGGTCTTGGCTTCCATCAAGACAACGCTGGACCACACACATCTTTGATGACTCGGCAAAAACTGGGAGAGCTTGGTTGGGAAGTTTTGATGCATCCGCCATATAGCTCTGACTTTGCACCATCGGACTACCATTTGTTTCGGTCAATGCAGAACTCTCTTAATGGACTAAAGTTGGCTTCAAGAGAAGCCTGTGAAAATTACTTGTCGCAGTTTTTGCCGAGAAAATAGAAGAGTTTTAAACTGATGGAATGAGCGGAAAAATGTCAAAAGTGGTCGGCAAAAATGGAATATAAATATCAAAAACTAAGTAGAAGTTTGATTAGAAATACGAAAAGATTTTTTTCGACATATCATATTAGGCGCTCTAGTTGCTCTTCATTTTAAATAGAGAGGAATCGTTTAGTAGGGTCTTTCTTGCATTTTTCAGAAAACTATCCATAGTAGTGTATATTTTTTTACCATCAGAAAGTAGGAATTTCAATAAACTTAAAGCTTACTGACTTTGCAAAAAAAATCCGGTTTTTGACGTGAGAATTTCTGATGGAAAATTAGGATTTTAAAAATAAGGTTTCCTCTTTTAATTATTCAAACAAAAATTTGTGTTTTAGCGACACCAAATTTCGTGAAATAATTTTTTTGCTAAGATAAAAATAAAAACTCAAAAATCTTAGATATTTAAGTTTTTCACGCAAACTTTGAGGTTATTTGTCAAAGGTGTGTATACAAAAGTTTTAGAGCTTTTCACTACCTACAGTTTTGTTATACCACTTTTTTCTAAAGAACTCTTAGCCTTGGCGGAAATCGACATATTTGTATACCATATTTTTATGCTTAAGAATGCAACCATGCCCCTCCTTTTCCTTTACTCGACCACAGATCGCATGTAAATTATTTTTATACTCCTTGAACAGGGGGAGTTTGTCAAGAAGTTTGTAACACCCAGAAGGAAGTATCGGAGACCCTATAAAGTATATATATAAATGATCAGTATGTTGAGCTGAGTCGATTTAGCCATGTTCGTCTGTCTGTATGTATCGTCTGTATATATACGAGCTAGTCCCTCAGTTTTTAAGATATCGTTTTGAAATTTTGTAAACGTCATTTTCAAGAAGCTGCTCATTTGTCGGAACGATCGTAATCAAGTTCTTGTATGGACAACTTTCACATTTGAAAAGATATATTAACGAAATTTGGTATATATTATTTTCCATAGCAAACAATGTAATCTCCGAAGAAATTGTTCAGATCGGTTAACTATAGCACTTGTGAGGGTATATTACTTCGTTAACGTTTTTGTCTTGTTTTTTTATTTTTTGTTTTTAACTTTTGTTCCACTACTATGACTACTATGAATTTCTTACACTTTTAACAATTTTCAAAGGTTTTCTATATTCATATGAGCTGGAACCTCATGCTGACGTTCATTGTACGATCTTCCGGAGACATTAAGTTCAAACGATCAGGTGTTAACACAATGTATACATTGCACTGTGTCTTGCACACACATAAACTCACATATGTATACATATGTATATGTTAAAAAAATTTTAAAGTCATTTCAAATTTTGAATACGTAAATGCCCTTAACGAGCAGATAACTAACGCTGGTGTTCTGCTCAAGACAATTTACAGATACAAATATTTGTAATTGTAATTGTGGGGGTACATATATACGATATATATGTGTTTTTGCACTGTCATAACTT
>NW_026092380.1:0-7601 GCF_024586455.1 Bactrocera neohumeralis | reverse complement strand
TTTTAGATATTAAGCGGGGTTTAATAGTGTGGATGCTCCTGGTTTTTTAAAACTTCGGTGAGACGATTGGGAATTGACTTAAATAGTTTTTTAATGTATTTTTCGGAATCGAATCCATTTTAACACATAGCATTTTTCAGTTCCTAAACGCTAGTGTATTGTTTATTTTCTGCATAAACTTGTCTTGCCAGATATCCCCAACAATTTTCAATAATATTGAGGTCAGGTGAACGAGCAGGCCACTCTAAAATTTTGACATTTTTCTCGTCAAAGAAAGACTTGACTACTCTTGCAGTATGCACAGCCGCATTATCTTGCTGGAATATCATGGGATACTCTGTTAACTGTTGTCCTCGATTCACTACTTCATTACCAATCAAACCGAGATAATTTTGGCTGTTCATTTTTGACGGAACAAATTTTATTTCAGTTTTCCCACGATAGCCTATTCCAGCCCAAATCATAACACTTCCTCCTCCATGCTGGCGGCGACTAAGGAAAAGGTTTTCCTTTCTCAAATCGTGGTAATAGTAAGACCAACCATCTGGGCCATCTAAATTAAATTTTTTTTCATCTGTAAAAAGCACACGACGCCATCTTTTCTTCCATTTTATATGACTTTCAGCAAACTTGCTTCACGATGCTTCGCTGAAAGTGGTGGTTTTCTGAGCAATTTTCGACGTTTTATGGTATCGGAATTTTTCAAAATTCTTTGTATATTGCGAACATTTGTTTTTACACCAGCTTTTAATGCGATTTGTTTTACTGTAAGGTGACAATTCGATGCAACACGCAAAATTGCTCTTTTTTGCCGAGGTGTTACCGCTTTTGGCCGCCCACTACTACGCGCTTTTCCGTAATTTTCAGGATCTTTTAATAAATTCATAACCGCTTTACGACTTCTATTTAAAAATTTCGCGATTTCTGCTATTTTTTTATCCTCTGCTCGAAGATTTAGAGCAATTTTTGCCTCTGTGTCATTGAGCAGTTTTCCCCGACCCATTTTTGTAGAAATTTTGTTTCTTAATTGTTGTTTTTCAAGATAAATATCACGATTCTATTCAGAAAATTGTACGATAATTTTTCAAAACGCTAGCTGATGCTTTGTTGGCGGTTAAACAGCAACTAAACATAATTATACCAATTTGTGCTATCATTTTGACGCGTCATAAACAGTTATTTTCTTAGGCAGTTGTTGCTTTGTTTAAAGTAATGTACCGTTATATGCACAAAATCAAGTGGACTGTTGTGACTACAGTTACTACCGTGAAAAACAAACTCTTTGCACATGTTTTGAAGAGAAAATTTTGCAAAAGTTTAATTGTGCTATCTTTTTGTCGCGGACTGTACTTTTGCCTGTTTAGAAGGCAATAATACAGCTTTGACAGCCCGCATAGAGCAATATAAATACAAAATTTTTTGTGAGAAAAGAAAACGGTATTGAGTTTTTAGAGGGCATTTGCTTAATGAAGCCATTAGGTTGTGGTCGTGGTATCGCTTTGTATACGAACGTACTGAAGATATTGGCGCAATATGAATATGCAGAAGCCATTTGGTTTGACTTGGTATAAGGGGAATAGTTTACTCATCGTGATATTTGTATTGCGAATTTACAGTTCGCTTTGCACTTCTTCGTCGCATAAATTTTACATTAACAGTCATAATTGTTGAAGCGCAGTCCTTGCGGAGTCGAAAAGTAACAAATATTTAAGTTTTTATTATTAGGATTGTCAGACCGAATCCACTAGTAGTTGTGGCTTTAGAGAAATCTTCACAATGTTGCTTTTCTAGAGTACTGTTTGTTATGGGGGAGGAGTCTTTCCCTCACCTTTGAAACTTCCTCACCCTGAATTAAGGTATTTGTTAGCATTATTCCCAATTTGAGTTGGTATGGTAACTGGTTCTATAAATAGTCCATTTATAATCCAAGTGTTTTGCGCTAGAATGCTGGTTGATATTTTTTCAACACTTTTAAGTGATATTTGCGGCATAAAGACGCTGCTCAATATATTATAATATCTATTTAAGATGGTGTGTTGTAATTGATCTGCTAGTTTAGGTGTGAAATCTTTTCCCAATGCTTGCTATTTATGTGTAGATTGGGAGCATGTTAGTAAATTGCAGTAGGATCTATAGCTTCACGAGCAGATTGGTCTATTGTGCTTGAACAGTTCTCCTCGTTGTTCGATGGACAGGACTGCTGTGGGTAGTAGTATCTCTATTTTTGTTTACGCTGCGTAGCGTTTGAGTTTTTAATGCATATTTTTCAATTTTTTTAATTAAATTTTCTGAGATTTGGAGTTTATTCCTCCTTGTACATAATTCGCATGGCGTACGTTTTTTCTGTTCGGATGTGAACGATTGGTTTGTAAAAGCTTTTGTTTATTTTTTCTTGTTTCTAGCTTTGAGATCTGTTTAAGTCAAGACTTTGATCATGTTGAATTTTTATTTCTTCTCACTATTTCTCCTCTACTCTGTCCGCTATTTCATATTGGGTAATCTTTTTATTTGTTGCCACGTTGGGCAGTTTCTTCGAATGGGAGCGATTGCTTCCTACAAAAGTAACGAATTTCCTGGTAATGCTGCTCAGAATTTTCATCTGTATCGACTAATAGTCGACTGTTTTCAAAATAACTATAACAATTCCCATAAGATATTGAGGAGCGCTTCTGGCTCAAACCACACCAAGTGGGACATGAAAATTGAAAATCTCCGATTTTGAAAATTAGCAGTTAATTTTTTTAAGAGCGGCAGGGAGACAAAAAAATTCAATATCTTTGGAATGGTACGAATGAACAAAAATGCTTTTGCAAATTATTAAAGGTGAATATTTTCCGCGTTGTGTCACATACTTTTCAGTTTTTTTAGCGTGAGGAACACCTGAAAAATTTCCAAATGTTTAACAAAAAGTATGGTTAGTACTATTATTTAAACAAATTCACCGTGAAAATATTTATAATATAGCACGAACATTTTCTTTGTTCACAAAATTTCATCGAACCTTCAATAACTTTAACAAAAAATGAATTTTGACGAAATATTTATAACACGGGTAACGAACTGCAAATTTTCAGAATCGGGAGATTTTTCGAACATTTGCATGGCCCATTTGACGTGGTTTGACCCCTATGTCATACAGAGCCTTGTTTATGTTTGCTCACTTTACTGTGTTAAAAGACATTCTTCACATCCAGGGCGACCAGCGCACAATATTTTTTTTTACGCCTTTCCATCGCTTGCCACTTACTGCGCATTTCTGCGGTGTCAACGACATCAACAAGCGTTCAATGATGGTACTCCCGAGAGGCTTTATTGTTTTTTAGAAGTAGAACCAATCGCTGGACTTTCCATTGGTTGGGAAATAGCCCTTATTTTAAGCACACATTGCAATATTTTTACGAATATTTTTGTTTCTGAGTCATGGCATGAATGCCATCTAAACCAGGCGCTTTACCGCTTTTAATTTTTCCGGCTATGACCAATATTTTATGGTGCTCTCACGACTTCGGTCAAGACTTTCAGCATTTCAGCCGCAACCATGGTGTCTTCTGCCTTGTATATTTTCTTCTGAACTCCAGACCATCTCAAAAGCTCGGCATCAAAATCTTTGTTTCCAGGCTCGTTTTTGGCATGTGCTTCTTGCTACGGCGTTCCGTCCTCCGGCATGTGAGACTTCAGCAATAATAGCCATGTGGTCACTATTTGTAAATTTGTCCGACACCGCCCAACAAGCATGTGTCTACTTGCTAAGTGCCGTTGGCAAACATGAGATCGATTATGGGAGCCTTTTTTTACTTTTTGGAAAGAATATGTGTTCCGCTGTTCAGATCGTAAGATTCTGTTGGGCGAGGAATTCAAGTATCAGACGCCCACGATATTTGTGCGCTTACCCCCGGCGGTCGACCACGCAATTGAAGTCTCCTGCGATTATGTACTGGCGCTTTGCCTGTTTTTGTGAGCAAATTCCAGAGGAATTCTTCAAAAATCTTAATTGAAGCGGTGGGAGGAGCATAGCAGGTAACAAAGTAAATACCACATACATTTGTCCATGTGAAACAGCTGTGATATCTGGAGCGAGATATAAATGGTTGTCCTTTACATGACCATATTGTAGCCTTGCCGGATATGTCTGTGGTTCAAGTGCTTTCCGAACGCTGGGGGTATTGCACGCTTAATAAAGCAAAACATCAATAATATTTTCAAATACCGTCTGTTTTAGCAGATCTGTGCTGCAACGCATTGATTATATGCGTTAATATATATGTATACATAATTAAACCGCCTTTAGTTAATCGCTAATTTTGTATAAATATTTAAAATTTAATATTTTAATAATTGTAGGGTATATAGAGGAGGATGGAGTCATGTGTAGAAGTTCACGCAAGTGAGGAACGTTCTCTGATCGCCATTCACTTTGGAGTGGCCAGAAACGATTCTTTTACACATCGCTCAAGCAGCTCACAACTTCTGGTCTTTGACCAAGTATCCTCTGGGTAGCCTAAGAACATCCGTTTGAAGGCGAGCTGTGCGAGAAGGCGAAGCATTCCCTACATAGGCTGAAAGCACTGGGGCGGATCCTCCGCCACGTAAAAACCACCCCAATGAAAACAACAACAAAAAGCTCGGATGAGAGACCCTTTAATGACGACCATGGCAACGAAATAAGGACTACGATATTAGAAAAAATAAAGGCTGACATCACCGCCGTCCAAGAAATGTGATGGACGGGACCAGACAGAGACGAGTACGTCCCGTGATATTTACTACAGTGGGCCATATAAAGAGCGCAAGTTTGGTGTTGATTCGTGGTGGGAGAGAGACTCCGTCGCCGAGTACCATCAATCACTCCGGTGAATGCACGTCTAGCCACAATCCGCATCAAAGCGATGTTCTTCAACATATCGCTGAGTTGGCCTACGCCCCGACGGAAGAGAAGAACGATGTGACCAAAGATGCCATTTATGAGAGGCCGTCCCCGCCACGATGTCAAAATCGTGCTTGGCGACTTAACGCCAGAGTAAAAGAAGGTATATTTAGCACTACGGTCGGTAAGTACAGCCTCCACGAGAAAATATCCCTTAATGGGTTGAGTGCTGATTGACTCGGTATATGGGAACTGTGGGACGGTATTTCAAACTCCTTACGTACAGCTGTAACCGAAACCATTGGTTTTCGGAAAGTGCAAACGAACAGCTGGTACGACGAGGAGTGCCGTGTTGCAGGAGAAAAACAGACTGCCTACCTGCAACGTTACGATCGACCACAACACGTACGGGATGGGATGATAGATACCGAGAGTTGAAGAGGAAAGCGAGACGCAACTTGCAGACAGAAAAAGAAAGAGGACGAAAATGCGTGAGTACGAAAAGTTTGATAAGCTGGCGACAGGGGTAATGCTCGAAAATTCTACGCACAAATGCGGCGGCTTATAGAAGGTTTAAAACTGAACATACTCTTGTAGAACCCCAAAGGTGATCTAGTCACCGATGCCCAGAGCATACTTAAATTATGTGAGGGAACACTTTTTCCAGCCTGCTGAATGGCAGTGAACGCACAACACCAGGAGAAGGAGAACCCGATTCCCCAATCGATGACGATGGAGCAGATGTTCCATTGCCCGACCATGAAGAAGTTCGAATAGCAATTACCTGCCTGAAGAGCAACAAAGCGGCGGGGGCCGATGGATTACCGGCCGAGCTATTCAAACACGGAGGCGAAGAACTGATAAGGAGCATGCATCAGCTTCTTTGTAAAATGTGTTCGGACGAAAGCATGCCCAACGATTGGAATTTAAGTGTGCTATGCCCAATCCATAAAAAAGGAGATCCCACAATCTGCGCCAACTACCGTGGGATAAGCCTCCTCAACATCGCATATAAGGTTCTATCGAGCGTATTGTGTGAAAGATTAAAACCCACCGTCAACAAACTGATTGGACTTTATCAGTGTGGCTTTAGACCTGGCAAATCAACAACCGACCAGATATTCACCATGCGCCAAATCTTGGAAAAGACCCGTGAAAGGAGAATCGACACACACCACCTCTTCGCCGATTTCAAAGCTGCTTTCGACAGCAGGAAAAGGAGCTGCCTTTATGCCGCGATGTCTGAATTTGGTATCCCCGCAAAACTAATAAGGCTGTGTAAACTGACGTTGAGCAACACAAAAAGCTCTGTCAGGATCGGGAAGGACCTCTCCCAGCCGTTCGATACCAAACGAGGTTTCAGACAAGGCGACTTCCTATCGTGAAACTTCTTCAACTTGCTTCTGGAGAAAATAGTTCGAGCTGCAGAAACATAAAGAGAAGGTACCATCTTCTCATAAGTGTGTACAGCTGCTGGCGTATGCCGATGATATTGATATCATCGGCCTCAACACCACGCCGTTAGTTCTGCTTTCTCAGACTGGACAAGAAAGCACAGAAAATGGGTCTGGCAGTGAACGAGGGCAAGACGAAATATCTCCTGTCATCAAACAGGATATTAATATCATCGGCCCTCAACACTTGGCTGTTAGTTCTGCTTTTCAGACTGGACAAGAAAGCACAGAAAATGGGTCGGGCAGTGAACGAGGGCAAGACGAAATATCTCCTGTCATCAAACAAACAGTCGTCGCACCGCGACTTGGCTCACATCACTGTTGAGCAACATAACTTTTAATTTGTAGATACTCGTCTATTTAAGAACCAGTATTAACACCCACCAACAATGTCAGCCTGAAAATCCAACGCAGGAGTCGGACTAAGTATGCAATTGAAAATAAAGTACTTCTCGGCGAACAAAAAGCCAAACTCTATAACTTGCTCATAATTCCTGTCCAGCTATATGGTGGTGCAGAGGCTTGCACGATGACGGCAACCGATGAGTCGACGTCACGAGTTCTCGAGAGAAAGGTTCTGGGAAAGATTTTATCGTCCTTTTTGCGCATTGGCCACGGCGAATATCGCATTCGATGGAACGATGAGCTGTACGAGATAGACGACGACATTGACATAGTTCAGCGAATTAAAAGACAGCGGCGCAGGTCATGTTGGTCCGATGGACGAAACACCCAGCTCTCGAAGTATTCGACGTAGTACCTCGCCGGGGGAAGTAGAGGAAGAGGAAGACCTCCACTCCGTTGGAAGGACCAAGTGGAGAAGGACCTGGCTACGCTTGGAATATCCAATTGGCGCCACGTAGCGAAAAGAAGAAACGACTGGCGCGCTGTTGTTAAGTCGGCTATAATCGCGTAAGCGGTGTCTACCCCAATTAAGAAGAAGAAGATGGGCATAGAGAGAGGCAGATTATTCCGCCTCATGTTTGTACAAGATACACTTCTCTACATTTATGCAATGGAAGCAGAATTGTTAATGTATAGGGATTTTCCTTATGCACTTTTGTATATATGTTACAAACATAAAATTTGTTAAAATTATTTAAGCTTATCGTGCACTTTATAAAAGGTTTTTGTTTAAACATATATATTAAAATGTATAGATTTAATATGTTAATAGGGCCGTTGTTTAAAAAATTTATTTTTTTTAAGAACCCCCAAAATTTTGTTTCCATTTTAAAAAAAATCAGACCATAAAAAAACCTAATTTTTATAATAAACCTTCC
>NW_026092379.1:0-4080 GCF_024586455.1 Bactrocera neohumeralis | reverse complement strand
TTGAAGTTGAAAAAAAGGCCATAAGGCGGTGCTTCTTATATTCAGGGCTAAAGTCCATTTTCTTGTTAAGTTAATTTACCTTCTTCATCTTACTGAAGTAAACATAAAGCCATGAAGTCGATTTTCTTGTATATACACATTAAGCAGTCGATATTGAGTTGGTTTAAATCATTTATTTATCATCTTTAAGTTAATTTACCTTCGTCATCTTACTGAAGTTGACATAAAGCCATAACGGCAGTGCATTTTGAAGAATTCGACAATCTTATATTCAGGGATAAAGTCCACTTTCTTGTATATACACATTAAGCAGTCGATATTGACTTGCTTTAAATCATTAATTTAACATCTTTAAGTTAATTTACCTTCTTCATCTTACTGAAGTTGACATAAAGTCACAACGGCAGTGCATTTGGAAGAATTCGACAATCTTATATTCAGGTATAAAGTCGATTTTCTTGTATATACACATTTAGCAGTCGATATTGAGTTGCTTTAAATCATTAATTTAACATCTTTAAGTTAATTTACCTTCTTCATCTTATTGAAGTTGACATAAGGCCATAACGGCAGTGCATTTGGAAGAATTCGACAATCTTATATTCAGGTATAAAGTCCATTTTCTTGTATATACACATTAAGCAGTCGATATTGAGTTGCTTTAAATCATTAATTTAACATCTTTAAGTTAATTTACCTTCTTCATCTTATTGAAGTTGACATAAGGCCATAACGGCAGTGCATTTGGAAGAATTCGACAATCTTATATTCAGGTAAAAAGTCGATTTTCTTGTATATACACATTTAGCAGTCGATATTGAGTTGCTTTAAATCATTAATTTAACATCTTTAAGTTAATTTACCTTCTTCATCTTACTGAAGTTGACATAAAGTCATAACGGCAGTGCATTTGGGACAATTCGACAATCTTATATTCAGGTATAAAGTCGATTTTCTTGTATATACACATTTTCAGTCGATATTGAGTTGCTTTAAATCATTAATTTAACATCTTTAAGTTAATTTACCTTCTTCATCTTACTGAAGTTGACATAAAGTCATAACGGCAGTGCATTTGGAAGAATTCGACAATCTTATATTCAGGTATAGAGCCGATTTTTTTGTATAAACACATTTAGCAGTCGATATTGAGTTGCTTTAAATCATTAATTTAACATATTTAAGTTAATATACCTTCTTCATCTTCTTGAAGTTGACATAAAGCCATAACGCCAGTGCATTTGTCAGAATTCGACAATCTTATATTCAGGTATAAAGTCGATTTTCTTGTATATACACATTAAGCAGTCGATATTGAGTTGCTTTAAATCATTAATTTAACATATTTAAGTTAATTTACCTTCTTCATCTTATTGAAGTTGACATAAGGCCATAACGGCAGTGCATTTGGAAGAATTCGACAATCTTATATTCAGGTATAAAGTCGATTTTCTTGTATATACACATTAAGCAGTCGATATTGAGTTGCTTTAAATCATTAATTTAACATCTTTAAGTTAATTTACCTTCTTCATCTTACTGAAGTTGACATAAAGCCATAACGGCAGTGCATTTGGAAGAATTCGACAATCTTATATTCAGGTAAAAAGTCGATTTTCTTGTATATACACATTAAGCAGTCGATATTGAGTTGCTTTAAATCATTAATTTAACATCTTTAAGTTAATTTACCTTCTTCATCTTACTGAAGTTGACATAAAGCCATAACGGCAGTGCATTTGGAAAAATTCGACAACCTTATATTCAGGTATAGAGTCCATTTTCTTGTATATACACATTAAGCAGTCGATATTGAGTTGCTTTAAATCATTAATTTAACATATTTAAGTTAATTTACCTTCTTCATCTTACTGAAGTTGACATAGAGTCATAACGGCAGTGCATTTGGGGGAATTCGACAATCTTATATTCAGGTATAAAGTCGATTTTCTTGTATATACACATTTAGCAGTCGATATTGAGTTGCTTTAAATCATTAATTTAACATCTTTAAGTTAATTTACCTTCTTCATCTTATTGAAGTTGACATAAAGCCATAACGGCAGTGCATTTGGAAGAATTCGACAATCTTATATTCAGGTATAAAGTCGATTTTCTTGTATATACACATTAAGCAGTCGATATTGAGTTGCTTTAAATCATTAATTTAACATCTTTAAGTTAATTTACCTTCTTCATCTTACTGAAGTTGACATAAAGCCATAACGGCAGTGCATTTGGAAGAATTCGACAATCTTATATTCAGGTAAAAGTCGATTTTCTTGTATATACACATTTAGCAGTCGATATTGAGTTGCTTTAAATCATTAATTTAACATCTTTAAGTTAATTTACCTTCTTCATCTTATTGAAGTTGACATAAAGCCATAACGGCAGTGCATTTGGAAGAATTCGACAATCTTATATTCAGGTATAGAGTCGATTTTCTTGTATATACACATTAAGCAGTCGATATTGAGTTGCTTTAAATCATTAATTTAACATATTTAAGTTAATTTACCTTCTTCATCTTACTGAAGTTGACATAAAGCCATAACGGCAGTGCATTTGGAAGAATTCGACAATCTTATATTCAGGTATAAAGTCCATTTTCTTGTATATACACATTAAGCAGTCGATATTGAGTTGCTTTAAATCATTAATTTAACATCTTTAAGTTAATTTACCTTCTTCATCTTATTGAAGTTGACATAAAGCCATAACGGCAGTGCATTTGGAAGAATTCGATAATCTTATATTCAGGTAAAAAGTCGATTTTCTTGTATATACACATTTAGCAGTCGATATTGAGTTGCTTTAAATCATTAATTTAACATCTTTAAGTTAATTTACCTTCTTCATCTTACTGAAGTTGACATAAAGCCATAACGGCAGTGCATTTGGAAGAATTCGACAATCTTATATTCAGGTATAAAGTCGATTTTCTTGTATATACACATTAAGCAGTCGATATTGAGTTGCTTTAAATCATTAATTTAACATCTTTAAGTTAATTTACCTTCTTCATCTTACTGAAGTTGACATAAAGCCATAACGGCAGTGCATTTGGAAGAATTCGACAATCTTATATTCAGGTAAAAAGTCGATTTTCTTGTATATACACATTTAGCAGTCGATATTGAGTTGCTTTAAATCATTAATTTAACATCTTTAAGTTAATTTACCTTCTTCATCTTATTGAAGTTGACATAAGGCCATAACGGCAGTGCATTTGGAAAAATTCGACAATCTTATATTCAGGTAAAAAGTCGATTTTCTTGTATATACACATTTAGCAGTCGATATTGAGTTGCTTTAAATCATTAATTTAACATCTTTAAGTTAATTTACCTTCTTCATCTTACTGAAGTTGACATAAAGTCATAACGGCAGTGCATTTGGAAGAATTCGACAATCTTATATTCAGGTATAAAGTCCATTTTCTTGTATATACACATTAAGCAGTCGATATTGAGTTGCTTTAAATCATTAATTTAACATCTTTAAGTTAATTTACCTTCTTCATCTTACTGAAGTTGACATAAAGTCATAACGGCAGTGCATTTGGGAGAATTCGACAATCTTATATTCAATCTTATATTCAGGTATAAAGTCCATTTTCTTGTATATACACATTAAGCAGTCGATATTGAGTTGCTTTAAATCATTAATTTAACATATTTAAGTTAATTTACCTTCTTCATCTTACTGAAGTTGACATAAAGTCATAACGGCAGTGCATTTGGAAGAATTCGACAATCTTATATTCAGGTATAAAGTCGATTTTCTTGTATATACACATTTAGCAGTCGATATTGAGTTGCTTTAAATCATTAATTTAACATCTGTAAGTTAATTTACCTTCTTCATCTTACTGAAGTTGACATAAAGCCATAACGGCAGTGCAGTTGGAAGAATTCGACAATCTTATATTCAGGTGTAAAGTCCATTTTCTTGTATATACACATTTATCGATCGATATTGAGTTGCTTTAAATCATTAATTTCACATATTTAAGTTAATTTACCTTCTTCATCTTACTGAAGTTGACATAGAGTCATAACGGCAGTGCATTTGGGG
>NW_026092378.1:0-7570 GCF_024586455.1 Bactrocera neohumeralis | reverse complement strand
TTGAGCTTGCAACGAATAGATTTAAAACTGATTAGAATAAATTTAGAAAATATATGATGCTTAATACAAGTACATATGCTTTTACTACTTAATTTAAATAATGCAAATAATTTATGAACATATGTTGGCACTTTAGTTACTCATACGCCATGCTACACCTTTCTGCAAATTATCACAAATACACGTTGTGGTAACTAACGTTACTTAGGTGTGTAACATAGGTTACACTCTTCATTAGCAAACTTTCACAATTTCCCGCTTAATTCGAATCGAGTTAATTACCACATAAATTACTTATAAAATGGTAAATTACACCAAGTTTTGCGCTAGAAAGCATACAAACTTTTGCAACAACTTATCAACCAGCTGCAATGAAATCAGGAGAATAAACTGGGAATAGACATGCATACAGTACTCGCACTCGCACGAAAAAGATAAATATTTGCGCTTGCTAAACATAACTTTTAATAAGCTAAACGCACACATGCTCAAACACACACACACAGATTCACACAAATCACTGGCGGTATACGAGCGATCCAACCAGCGCTTTCGTAGATGTGTGTCGTCAAAGTTTTCACGAAATCGTGTAGTTTCTGCCAAAAATTTATGTATTCGTATCTATATATGTGCGTGTATTTCGAATTTATGCACACGATTAGCACACGTACGTACGTAATGTATCGGATTAAACGTCGATATTTGATATCCCCTTTTTCTAGCTCGCCAACCGAATGATAACTCTAATTTAATATTAGTATTTCAGTTTCATTTTATTTCGCTTGTGGAATGGCAAAAATAATACATCTATGCTATATACACATATATATATATATATAATATGTATATGCATATGCGCATGAAAGGTACAAATAGACTGCCGATTTTCACTCAAATTCACTCCAACTGTGTGCGCGCGTATGTATGTATGCCACCATCAAAGATCTGTGCAGCGCCCTCCTCCAAAGCAAGGTTTGATATATCTGATTGTGTTCATGATGATTGCGCTAACATAGCATCAATAGGCTTCACGTAGCTTTTATTTATGCGTATATGTTTACGGATTGCCACATGCAAACGTATCGAAAATGAAGTGCGTTGGCGCACATTTCAGCTAGTCTAGAGTACGTTTGTATGTATATGAAATCGGTGTGTGTGCGGTTCTGCCTGTAAATACATTTATTTTGATATTTTGGCTTATGCATATTATTTTTTACTTGTGCACTCCGCTCACGTACTGAAAACCTGCACTGAAGCATTTATATTCAGTTAACTTTGCTGTTTTAGGTTTACGTTGGATTTTCACCCCAGTGTATATTATAAATATTGAGTAAAAATTAACTTCAAACTTTCAAATCTTTATTTAAATGTTATAAATTAAGGAATATGAGTTTTTGCCTTATCTTTTGTGAGACGCAGTTAATTCTTTTGGTTTTGTTTAGCGAGGAACTGATAATAATTTCGCGCAACACCATGACTGTTTTGAACCGATAATTTCAAATACAAAAATATTTATTTTTTACACTGAACAGGATTTTTCTTATTTCAAAGTCAAGTTGATTGTCAGGTGAATTCAGATGCATTGCTTTTAATATATTTTTACATTTGTTCTCTTTTAGTGTGTAAATCGTTTGTGAAAATGTGATTAACTGGTCAACTAACAAACAGATGGCGCTAAATCAGAGTCCTTCAGGACATTACTGTGCCCAAACAATAAGGTAACATTTGAATTTAAACTGCGCGCGTCGAAGGATTTGGAGAATTCTTTATTTTTTTAGGTTGGAAGTACTGTCAGTCACATTTATGTCAAATTTCATGCCAAAATATTAATTAGTGTGTGAGTTACGTGTCGTTTGTGAGCTGCTAAAAGTGAGTTTTCGTTTTTTGCGATGTCGAAATTTGTTGAGCAAAGAATTTGCATTAAATTTTGTTTACGGAATCAATTTTCTGCTGCGGATACATTGAGGATGGTGCAGAAAGCCTTTGGTGATGAGGCTATGTCTAAAAAAAATTTTTTACAAGTGGTATAGTGAGTTCCAAGCCGGCCGTGAACGTGTCGAAGACGAAGAGCGTCCAGGGCGACCATCAACCTCAACCGACGAAGCTCACGTTCAACAAATCAAAGATTTGGTGTTGAAAAACCGTCGATTAACAATTAAAGACCTTGCCGATGAAGTTGGCATATCGAAAGGCTCAGCCAATACCATTTTGAAGAATGTTTTGGGCCTCAAGCGCGTTAAATCTCGACTGGTACCGAAAATATTGAATTTTTGGAAAAAAGGCGTCCGACTACCAAGGTGTCATGAAACGCATTATAACTGGCGATGAGACTTGGATCTATGCTTACGACCCCGAAACAACCGATCAAACGAGCGAATATCGTGCCAAAAGAGAGCCGAGACAAAAAAAAATCGCGCCAAAGTCGCTCAAAAATCAAGGTCATGTTGACTGTTTTCTTCGATTATCGTGGTGTTGTGCATTATGAATTCCTTCCAACCGGTCAAACAGTCAACAAGGAATATTATTTGAACGTTATGCGTCGTTTGCGTAACGCTATCCGCCTACAAAGGACGGAATTGTGGAAAGACAATTCTTGGTTTTTACACCACGATAATGCACCAGCCCATACTGCCCTCGTATGTCGTGATCATTTCGCCAAAAACTCAACCCATATCGTTCCGTGCGTCTTCTGGCTGTACACCAAGCTCAAAAGACTGCTTCGGGGACACCGTTTTCATACGATAGAGGAGATTCAAGCCGCAGCGAAGACGGAACTGAAGGCCATCCGGGAAGTGACTACAACCAGAGGTGAAATTTATTTGAAAGAATAAATAAGGAATATTCAAAATAAATACAATCTCACTTTATTTTTGGGCACAGGTAAAGAGCAGATTCGTTTTAAATCTCCTCAGCAACGAGATTATTAAGAGTCATTTTTACACGCCCTCGTTTTGCTGAGTCTGGTAGACGAGTGAGTTAGTGAGATAAGCTACTTAATAACGTAGATCTCGTGACTAAGAGTTGGTCGAATCATGGCATAAGTTTGCAACAAATTTTGTTAATTGACCAGTTTATATGGCAGTTATATGCTCTAATGGTTCGATCTGAACTTGCACTATCTCTTTAGATATTGATCAATGCCAAATTTCGTTAAGATGTTTTGCCAATTAAAAAAGCTTTCCATAAAGAAGACAGCGGTTCCAACAAATGACCAGCTTCTTGAGAAGGAAAGCATAAAAACCGTTCTGATCGATATACGAAAAACTGAGGGATTTCTTCATGTCTGGAATTCAGACGAACATGAATATATCGACTCACACCGCTGATAATTTACATATACATTAGTTTGTCAAAAAAGTCTTGCGGTATTTTTATGGAATTTTTTTGTTTATTGAAATTGAAATGAATTTTTGATGACTCATGCCCAGCTCTTGACCGATGCTACGGCTGCTACTATGCCGGTCTCTTTCGACCAATTCAGCGATTTTATCGCAATTTTCGATGACAGACCACCTCTACACCAGAACGAAAACGTTGAAACCATCGTTGTGCGTGGAAATGGAAACTGTATAGGGTCCATAAACTGCACAAATTTTATTAGCGGCTGGAGATGCATTTTTGCCTTTATCGTAGTAGTACTGTAAAATATGCCGTATTTTCTCTTTATTTTGCTCCATGCTTGCGACGCTATAACTCACGAACGAAAACACGTGTTAGCGCGTGAAATGAGCTTTCAAAAAGGTAAAGCATGACCCGATGCGACGAATAAAACCAGAACTACGCGCTTTCAGCGCCAACTAGCGAAAAACAGCAAGACTTTTTGACAACCTTAAATGTATATGTTATATTGTATCAAAACGTTCAGGATATATATGACGAGTGATCCAAACAAAATACTGTTTTCAATATTCTTTTTTTGACAAATCACTCGCCTGAACAACGTTTACAAATCGTTAAACACAGTTACGAAAATTCACGTTCTGGCTGTAATCGGCCTACTGGAGTGTACTACTCATAACACCTTCACCCATCTTCAGACCAACCATTCATTATTGATAATAAACGACCAAATGGCCACGTCCAGCACGCAGTGAAGAAAAACTGACCGAGACGGCACGACACTAAAATGGTTATAAACGTTAAAATAACTCTTGAAGTTAAATAAAACTTAAATGCCCGCTTAAGAATTAACCAATAATCTACGAATAAATAATGTAAAGGTTATTTGACTTCACCACTTAAGACTAATCAAAATACTTTAGGGGCTCTAGCAACAACATTTTCAGACTAGCGCTGAGAATCTAACCTTAATCTTTAGGCACTGGCGGAAGTGAACAGTTTAATCCCAAAAACTTGAAATATTTGGATTTTTATGAACTTCAAAGTTTTCCTTACTTCTGTAATCTACAAGCGTAATGCCAAAGAAATACCACAAAAAATCGGTTAATGCTTTTTAATTGCCCATTGAACGTAAAATGACATAAATTCTTAAAGAATGTGTCATTTAATTAGAAATCGCATCATGTGTCCCCTTCTAATAGATTTCTAAGCTATAATGAATTGTCCAAGCAAGCAAATCTCGTTCACGCTACCAAACGCATCTGACCTTTCTTGCACATTAACAAAAGGATGACCACTTGAAAGCATAAAAATAACAGCAAAACACTTCGTAAAAGTTGCGAACGTTAAAGTTTACGATTTCCACCCACAAAAGTTTGAGGTCATTGAGCAGTAATGAATGGAAGGAACGCTGGCGACCAAGAAATGGGTCGCATTTTTTCGTTTTGTTGTTGCATGTTTGTATGTTAGCACGTCCTTAAGACATTTCTCTTCACGCATTTTATGTTGCCAACAACAACAAACATAACAGGACTTTATGATTTTATATATATAAGTATGTAGTAAGGCAAACATTTAAACACCGGAAGCACATTCGTGTCCACACAGAACCCTATTGATTTTTAAATTTTTTTATTGCAGTTTAATCCAACCATTTTCTGTCCCTTGCCCCATGTGTGCTGAATTGCATAGAAAGAAATGGTCGAATCTCTCAAAAATAACGTGCAATCAGCAACAAAGTAAAAATGTTATACAAATACAAATATAAATGAAAGTAACATTTCCACATTCGAAACAATTGAAAATTCATGTCACGTTTACAGTTGGAGAGCAATCGTTCACGCAGCCAACCCTTTGGTGGCGATAACATTTGTGCTCTGCTATGAACTAGTTATAAATAATCGTACAACTCGTATACTAGAGATACTGCAACTAGTTAATATCACACAAACAATTATATTTTTGTAAGACGACATTGAGAACTGAAAGAATAAATTATGTTACTTTGAACTTAAGAAGTCATAAAATCACAGAATCAATCTCCATATAAAATTTTGAAACTGTTTATGGCTGAACGACTTAACAGCTACTGATTAAGTTCATGGACTAAATATTTTTTATATAACATTGCATATTTTATTATACTAGAATAAGATTTTCCAATTTTTATGTTACGTTTCAACCTGTCCATAGCCTCACCCAAATTTTTCCATAAGAGTAAACATATAAAATAATTTGTACAACGAAACCGATTAATGGGGGGGCATCTCCGGGCTAAAAGCTCTAAAGTTGGTCGTAGTTCAGCATCCCAATAAGTTTAATGCATATATCTCATATTTTAACAACTTTTACAACATTGTGAAAATAAGTAAAATCGGATGATAAATCTGCGGTAAATCAATATCTAAATGGAACAGAGTCATACAGCAACCAGTAATAATGGCTAAGTTCCGGGTGCAACCGAACATTTTATACTCTTGCAACTTGCCAGAACCGAAGCCAGGGTAATACTTTAAAGTGTAAAACCAATCATATAGAGTAAAGTCAGCCGGACGTTCGAAAATCCTAATATTAGGTATATGGGGGCTAAGCGTAGTATTGGTTAGATTGAACCCAATTTTAACATACAGACATACCATTATAAGAGAAGTATTATACCTTAATTTCAGTTATATATATCGCACATTGACCGACTTTCGAACAAAAGTCAACTATATGTACTATGGTCTAAATATTCACTACCTAGTTGCTTGAACAGTTTTTATTGAATTTCCACAATTTTCGGTCGTAATGTGGCACACAGTAACACATTATTCTTGCAAAGTTGTATACTGTTATATTAATTGCTTTTTATTGTGGACTATTGAAAGTGGGCGTTGTGGTTGTCCGATTTGGTCCATTTTCATAATGTTACATAAGAATGTAGGAAGAATGCCATGTACTAACTGCCAACATTTCTTCCAATCCTCAAAACAGCTGTTAAAAGTCAATATAGGATATTGCTTTCAATTCATACGTTAAGCAGATTCACTTGCAATGTCTGCAATTGACTTCAATTGACTTTTCGCTTCTATGGCGACGTTCGCTTTCTAAAAAAATTTATGACTTTGGGATCAATGGTGCTTTCATTTTTTTCGGCCCAAATGATCTTATAAAATGTCTTTCACTGATCCTTCCTATATCTCAACGATGCCAGTATGATCTGCGAATATTAATCATCGATTCTCATGCACAACTACTTTATTGGCATGTTGATCATCCAGTTGATGGCCGTCCCCTTTGGCACTACGGTCGGTAAATTCAGCCTCCACGAGGAAACATCCCCAAATGGGTTGAGGCTGATCGACTTCGCTGGGGCCCGGAATATGGTTATCTGTAGTACCAGATTCCAGCATAGAAAATTTCAAGCTACCTGGCTGTCTCCGGATCGAAAAACTACCAACCAGATCGATCATGTTGTGATAGACGGAAGACAGGTCTCCAGTGTTTTAGATGTGCGTGCGCTCCGAGGTCCTAACATCGACTCAGACCACTACCTTGTTGCAGCCAAGACTAGCACGTCAACAAACACAATGAAGGTTCGACGTCGAGAAGCTGCAACCACAACAGACAGCCGAACAATTTTCTACTCGGCTTGCACTCCTGCTTTCTGAGAGCACTCGTCAACAACTCGGTATAAGAAAACTGTGGGACAGCATTTCAAACTCCTTACGTACAGCTGCATCCGAAACCCTTGGTTTTCGGAAAGTGCAAAAGAACAACTGGTACGACGAGGAGTGCCGCGCCGCAGCGGAGAGAAAATAGGCTGCCTACCTCGCAACGTTACGATCGACCACTACACGTGCGGGATGGGATAGATACCGAGAGTTGAAGAGGGAAGCGAGACGCATTTGCAGACAGAAAAAGAAAGAGGACGAAATGCGTGAGTATGAAGAGCTAGATAAGCTGGCCGACAAGGGTAATGCTCGAAAATTCTACGAAAAAATGCGGCGGCTAACAGAAGGTTTCAAGACCGGAGCATACTCTTGTAGAACCCCAAGGTGATCAGGTGACCGATGCCCAGGGAAAATTATGGAGGAACACTTTCCCGCCCGAATGGGGAACGCACAACGCCAGGGGAAGGCGAACCCGATTCCCCTCGATGACGATGGAGAGCGTTCCTTCCTACCGAAAACAAAAGCAATTTCCCGCCTGAAGAACAAAAAAAGCGGCGGGGGGCCCATGATTACTG
>NW_026092377.1:0-7530 GCF_024586455.1 Bactrocera neohumeralis | reverse complement strand
AATTCCGATTTCTTTGACGGCTTTGAAAGCCCGAAAACGCGGTTTAAAGGATAGCGACTTTAAATTTAAAAAACCCCAAATTCGAAATTTAAAAAAGTATTTCACCACTTTTTTACCCTTACGAAAATTTTTCATTTTTAAATTAATTAAATTTAAGTAAAAATTTAAATAAAAATTCACACATATTTTACAGTTTTTGCGTTTTTTTACCTAAAGAAATCTTTATTTTTAAAATTACATTTTACACTCGTAATAAACAACATTTTTGTGCTAACAAATACGACGAAATGGAAAATAATATTATATAATAATACTATATATATTGTCACCTAAAACACAAAACAACGTATCATAAAAAATATAAATCGCTGTCATATATAATAAGCAATATTAAACCATTTTTATAACGAAAACTCAAATTTTGTTTAATATGAGTGCATGATATCCCACATATAACCACTTTATACCCAAAACTCAAACTTTTAATAGGAATGGTTTCTATTATATCGTTTCTCCTTCTCTTGTAAACTATTTTTGCATTTTAGGTGACAATATGTATAAGTAATATTATATTATAATACTAAGTAATAAGTGTAAATTCTCTTATTTAAATATAATAAACAAATAAGTAATATTATATAATAATATCACATGTGAAATAATGAAATACCTGGATCACCTCAGGTATTTGCTCGACCAGGATTATTTTTTAGGTCGAGAGACCATACCCACGCAGAAAGGAGTGCTACGCGAAAATACTTCAGTCGCCTATATGATATAAATTTTACAATATTATCGTCAATTTTTACTTATTTGCGTATATTAAATATAAATCACATATTATACATAAATATATATCTATATATATAAATAAGTGGCAATTTAATGGTACGCTATAGCTCAAGAACCACTGAACGAATCACCTCCAAATTTTAGGGTACCTTCAGGCCTATGAGTAGATGGTTTCTGTGAAGTTTGCATTGCATTGGACAAAGTGGTTTCAAAAAGATGTAGTCATTCTGAAATGCACCATGCGCAAACTGCTTTTGCCCGACCAGCAGCACTGCAAAATGTAAGTATTAGAAAAAAGTCGCCGCTCAGCTAGCTAGCAAGAATGATGCATAACGAGGCATCTCGACAGGATAGAATATATAGAATACGAACTGTCAAATCTATAACTATTGCCATTGCCAAATCTGTATGTGGGCATTTGCTATCATGATATAATCATTTGCAAAGGCGTAGGGTAGGTAGGTTCGAGCTGATGTAGCCCATGCTTTTTGAGCTCTTGAAAAATTTATTTTATCATTTGCGAAATGCCGTCGGGTAGGTAGCTGATGTAGCGCACGTTTTGAGCTTTTGAGCTGTTGAACTCTTTAAATCTTTTATGTGGAAAATAAAAAAGGATAAAGATCCTTTTTTTTACTAATGTATTTTTGAGAAAAAAAAGAATTCATATATTTGGGCTAATAATTGTGGCATAATTTAATATACCAATTAAAATAATAAATTTTAAATGATCAATCATATTCAGTTCTAAAGCTAAAGCAAAAAAAAGGATAAAGATCCTTTTGTTTACAAATGTATTTCTGGGAAAAAAAAAAAATAAAGATAAAGATCCTTTTGTTTGCAAATGTATTTCTGGGAAAAATAAAATAATAACAAAAAAATTATACTTCACCAACACAACAAAAATCGAATGAAATGACTTAAGAAATTTTTTTTTTTGAAATAAAACAAATATTTTGAAATTTCACATTAAAATAGAAATGCTAGAAGTTTCCATTATAGTGTTGCATGGGTGTAGCAACGCACACCGGGCCCCGCTAGTGTATGTATATGGAAAAAGTTTTCACAACTCAATTATAACTTGAAAAATGTTGGAAAGCATTTTTATATTATAGTTAATATAGAAAAAAGAATCACGCGAAAAACAAAACAAAACAAAACAAAACAAACAAAGAAAAACCGTTAAAAATTCTATATAATTGGTGTTTAAGATGTGGCAACGCTCGTTTTCGTCATAATTGTAAACAATCTAACCTTTGCAACGATGAGTGTACTACTGATTTTTTAAATTAATAAATTTATGTAAAATATTACAAAATAAAAAGTGAAATGTGAACTTATTTCAATGTTTAGAGTATATTTAAGTATACCAAGTGAAAAATGTAAAATAATTTAGTGAAACATAGAGAAATACCATGTGTCTTTAGTGCAAATTATTGAAATTTTAATCGGGAATATTTTAAAAAATATAAGTTATTGTTACACTATTTTTGCATATTCCTCCTCTGNAGAAGCTCCCCTATCCGCACATACCCCATTTATACAGAAACTCGTTGTTTACCTCTCCGCTAAATTAATCGGAATCGTGCCGTATTATACATAAAGGAATATACATAAATTTTAATATACCACCTTGGTTAGATGAAGAACGGCGTTATCCACGGAATAACTACATACAAATTATTTAAATGTATTATTTTCTACAGTACTCAAATATTTGGCTTATGTAAAAAGTTACCAATTATTTCTTAACTGGTCCCGTTGTAGAACGTATAGACGAACAAATATAATTATGTGATAAGATTTAACCGGCTATAACTGTCCCTAATTGTTAAACTAATTTTTAATTAATCTAAAAATATATCATGCAGGCTAAAAGTTTTGTGAGAAAGAAACCATTTCAGTTTAATATTTGACAGATAATTAAACAGCTGAACATTTTTAAACCAAAAATTAAAATTATTTAATTCATTTGTTGGTTGTAGAAATTTGAAAAATTATTGAAATGGAAATTGGTTTTAATGACATTAAGCTGATGAAAATGTTGGGAAAACGGAAGTGCTGTGCACACGGAAAATGCCCCAAATGGGCCAAAGTTTTATTGACAAAGCCATACATATATAAATTATAATTGGTGCTGATGATTGAAAGTAAAAATGTGAAATGAAATAATAATTTTCCGTCGGCTTTTGAAGTAGTTTTAATTGTTCAACTTGCTAACACCATGATCTCTTATAAACAACCTACTTTCGCCAGTAACAATGCAAATCAAACATGTATCACTTCTATGAGGTTTGATAAGTAAATCACGGTCGTTAATGCAACGAAACAAAATTCGTTCTTCAAGACTATGAACGCAGATTAACTCTGCCAACAAATGCTACTTTGGACTTTGAATTGGGAAGTAAAATTTTCTCTCAGCGAACAAAACCAAACTCTATAAACCACGTCCGAAAGTACAAAACACACCAGCTCAAAAGTATTCGACGCTGTACCCGCCAGGGGAAGCAGAAGAAGAGGAAGACTCCACTCCAGGGGAGAAGGACCAGGTTTCTATTTTAGGGCACAAATATACACTGTTATAAATAAAACATGCTCTCTTATTTTCGTTGGGATAACTCAGATATTGGCTGATATATGCAGTATAAAAGTAAACCAGAAGATCGAGAATTGTTTATTGTTGATTATCCCTTAATTTCAGTTATATACATGTATGTATATCACACATTGACAGACATTTTTGATCAAAAGTCAACTATGATATGGGATTTCATCGAAAAGTGGGCGGCGTCACGGCTATGGCCAAATTTTCATACCGGCTTTGATAGAGCCCTCTCATATCATTTCGGTTGTACAACTTAATGGCTCTGTCGTATTTAGTTATTGATTTACCGTGCTTTTAGTAGTTTTTAACAGTACCGTTATATGAGGGGGGAACGGGGTAATCCTTCGATTTCATCTATTTTCACACTGTCGGTAGAAGTTTTTATAAGATTTGTACTAAGCAAATTTGGGTTTTGTTATATGTTTTTGGTTAATGCCGATTTGTGGGCGTAGCAGTGATCAATTACTCCCATCTACGAACTTGAAATTTTTTTTTGTACTAAGGAACCCACATACCAAGTTTCAGCGAGATATCTCAACGGACAGACAGACAGTCAACCGGATTTCAACTTTTCTCGTCATCCTGATCATTTATATATAGTATATAAACCTACATTTGTCTCGCTTTGTTCTAGGTGATACGTACAACCGTAAGGTGAACAAAACTATAATACTCTGTAGCAACTGGTTGCAAGAGTATAAAAACAAAGTACAGGTAATATTTATTGCAAAATAAATTGATAAACAGTAAGAAAGGTCAAGTTCGGAGTGTAACCGAACATTTTATACCCTTACAGCTTGCAAAGATGAATGCCAAAGACTTACTTCGAGGCGTTGGAGATGATATTATATATTAAGCAAATAAGGACGGACGTCAGTCGTGCAAATTTTATACCGGCTCTATAAATCTCTCCTGGGTGTGAATTTGTATGTTTAAATCCAATTACATCCATTTTTGCACTGCACACTTCAGCGAATTTGGTTATTGTAGCTTAGGATATATGTAAGTAAAACAAACACCTATTTTTTGGCCTACAGTTAACAGCCCTACCATAGTTTTGGCATTTTATAGGTATTTGTTTAATGGGGTCTTGTAGACACGGCTACTACTGTGATCAAATTCGTGAATTTTGCCCATTTCATTTTCTTCAAAGTAATCCCCTGCCTGCTTCCTGTCATCATAGCACTTGGAAAAATCCTCCGTCGTGATGGCCGTTAGAGCCTGGTTCGATTCAGCTTTTATATCTTCAATTGAGTCAAAATGGTGTCCTCGGAGTGGTCATGTGAATTTGCTGAATAGCCAGAAGGTACACGAAGCTAAATAGGCGAATGCACGATATTGGTTGAAAATGAGGCGAAATGATCACGAATAACCAATGAATATGGGATGGTGCATTATCACACTTCTTTATTCAATACATTCAGACATAGTAAAAATCGAAATTCACTTTTAGAGCCTCACAAAACGACACGTATCTCAAATACTATTGAATATTTTGAGGTGAAAATTATCATAGAAAAAAGTTTTTCAATAGAACTGAACTTGGTTAAAAATCGGTTGGGCAGGTCCCGAAATATACATATGATTTTACCTAAAAGTGGATGTTGTCCAGTTTTGACCTCGGCTCCTGCAAAGTTCTCCCATTTACGAGGTAAAATTTAATATCTCTGGAATAATTTGATAATAAGTTATCGTTCTTTTTAGGAGCTGTTAAAAATACCGTTATATGGAAAGTAGGCGATGTTGTTTCCGATTTCATCTATTTTTACAGCGTAGATATGGGTGCTTATAGAATTTGTTCTAATCGAGTTAGAATGGCTTAGCTTGAATGTATATAAGGCGATATGTACATTAAACCTCTTAGAGAGCGGGCCATGTTTCAACTTTGATAATTTTCCAACCGAAATATTTTGTCGGAATAAGTTGATATTGATAATACTTTGACCAAAATGCAGTTGAATTCAAACCCGTAATAGGGACTTGGAGTAAAAGCAATGCTCTTTTGCCAATATACAATATGTATGTATGACAGTGAATGGAATACGCCTCCATTATTTCACTCCAAAGTCCAAACTTGTTTTTATGAATGATGAAGGACAGAAAGGGTGGTGTATGCCCAACTCTTTACATCATATACACAGCAGATTTTCTAACAGATAATAATATATTAACTTCAACTTTTGCGGATGATAGAGTAACAAATGCCATTTTACAGCATCAAAACATTAGCGGAGCTAACTAAAATAAGAGCTGCAAATTCAAATTGGCTATACAAAAAAGTGCTTTTATGAAATGCGGTCATGAAACCGCATACCAATCGAAAGTGCTTAGAAGCCTTAGCCTTCGTACATGCGTAATGAAAATATCCATAAAGTACTTATTATGCCTGTGGTAAGGAAAGAAGTAGAGGACAATAGAATGAAATAAATATCTAAACTCGAAAATTACCCAAGCCCATTAACAAGTGCTTTAGTACATTTTTAGTTTTTAAATAAATTTAAGATTTTATAACTTATTGTTAGGGTTAAAAAAAAACACAACCAAAAAATAAAGAAATATTGAAAAAAATGCTGATGTATTCAGACTCAAGCCTCCATCATTATGGCTACTTTTATAGTGTATATAGAAGTTCATATTGGAGACGTCATAAGGAATCTTAACAACTTTTGCAGAATTACATTAAATTTTCGAATCGTTCATCAACATTAATATGTAGGTATAATGCTCCTATTCATACAGCTAGGGGTGGTAAAATTGTGGATTAAGGCTCAAAATGTGGACTTGCTCGAATTTCCCCCATATTCACCTGACCTTAATATTATGGAAAACGTATGGGGTTGCTATCGGGCAAGGTATATGAAGGAGGCAGGCAATTGGATTGCAAAAAAACTTTAGTTGCGGCATTTAAAAACGGCCTGGAGCTTTTCCCGATCGTTTATATGAAATTATATCGAAAAGAATTAAAGAAAAAATTATGTAAATCGGAAAACTGGTTAAGGAATTATAGATAAATTCCAACCTCCAGAGGTCATGAACCTATTCAGTTGAGTTGCAGTGTATATGCCAGAGAACTGCAACGAGTAATAAATTCTGTCAGTTCAGTTCATGTACCCGAAGCGCACTGTTTGTCTTCAAATCAGCGATAATGAACAACTTTGTATCACTAGCGATCGGCTTATACCTGGTTTGTTTATGAACGTTCGTATCGGCAAAAAATACCCAAAGTGATGCAAACTCATGCTTCAATAATTGAAATGATCGCCAGCGTTCGGTTTATATAGTATATCATCCCCTAAATACTGATTTACTAGTGCACTTTTGTTCTTTTTCGAATACATATGTTTGTATATACATGTACGTGTGTATATATGTACATACATATGTTATATATTTAATGGAAATTCCATCGAGTACATACATACAAAAATGCATGTATGTATGTATGTTCTCTATGGAATTTCCATTGTTCGCTTCGAAAATTTGTAACATGCGCACATTTTCAAAACTGATACATTTTTTTGCCACACATGTTTCAAATCAGTCAGCAGAAAATTGTTGTTGTTTGCTGTATTCATAGATTTACCCATAGACTTACTCGTAGATTTAATTATAGTTTACCCAAAGTTTCACTTCAATTCAAACAATCGTCGCATCGCTATAAACTGCCATGATACCGATTGCAACCGAAGCCAGCCATACCGCTTACACGATCGTGATTGCCGAAGAACAGAGTGTTCGCGTTTACATCGGAATCAGTTGACGCTGGCGGCTACTCGGAATGATTAACAATGTTGTTTATGTTGAACTGAATTGATTTGATTTTGGTTTTTGGCACGACTGTTTTGCTCTGATTTTTATCATACTCGTTGCAGCTCTCTGGTATGTACATATTGTTCTACAAAAAACATACCAACATCAACTCCTTTGAAACGTAAGGAGAATGTGCAGCCTCCAGTACAAAAATAACTTCCAATGAAGGACTACAATTGAACAAAAGTAAAGATATTTATACATAATATCTTATATATAAAAAAAGTTGGGTTCTTGTTCGCTACAGCTTACTAATCGTTGCATGAAATTCAAAATGACCCGAACTCCTTTGAAAGGAATCCCATGAGGATGGTTTGTAAAAAATC
>NW_026092376.1:0-7514 GCF_024586455.1 Bactrocera neohumeralis | reverse complement strand
GAAATACTTTTTAAAATTTTTGCAAAACGCTTTTTCTTCAAGAAGTTGCCATTTGTCGGAACAGCCGATATGGGATCACTATAGCATTTAGCCCCCATACAAACTGAACGATGGGGAATAAAAATGCTTGTATGGAAAACCTTACATTTTACAAGATATCCCTTCACAAAATTTGGTATTTTTATTTTCTAAGGCAACAATGTAATCTCCCGAAGAAATTGTTCAGACGGAACTATGGGATATATTCCATAAAAACTAATTTAATGGAATCAAGTTCTTGTAAAGACAATTTTACTTTTGGGACAAGATATTTCATAGTTTGGGCAAAATTTTATTTTCTAAAGCAAAAAATTAATCTTTTAAAAAAATTTTGTTCACCGGATTACTATACATATGGCTTCCATAAAAAACTGAACACATAGTTACAAAAAGAAATGCACCCAGAAGGGTATATTACCCTTGGTGCAGCCAAATTAAACTTTTTTTTTTTTTAATTAAAATTAGTATTTTCCCACTAATTTATAAATATTTTGTAAAAAGGGGAACGGGATTTTTTTACACACATTTTTTTAGCTTTTTTTTATGCTAAAAGTTTTTTGGACCGTTTAACTACATTTAAAAACCGTTTTTTTGGGAAAATTTTTAAATTTTTTTTCCTTTTTTTGAACCCTGACATTGTTTACTTTTAAATTTTTCCGATTAGCGTACTCCATTTCACTTTTAAAAAAGCCTTTCGATAAGAAGGACTTTTAAAGTCCTATAAATAACGTTTTAACTATGTACTCAGATCAACTGTTTTTACTCAGAGAAATTTAAAATAACGGACAGCAATCCAGAGTGTGTAACAAAAATTTTAGCAATGCTTAAGTAAAGGCTAAAATTTGGAATATATCCCGATATGAGTGTACCAACAAAACCCAAAAAAAAAACCCAAGGAAGGCTAAGTTCGGGCAACCAAACATTTTACATTTTTTGCAACTTGCAAGAATCAATGCAAGGGAAAACCTTTAAAAGTTAAACGACAACCAAAGGATCGGAATCTAAGAAATTATGTCATTTCGACATAGGGTTTGTTAGTAAAAAAACCATTTATTTTTGGGTATGTAGTATATGGGTTGGGGGTAGTATTGACTGATTGTTTTTTTTCCCAAAACCACAAACTGTTCATGTCACATTTTAAAAAAATTTTTCGGGATTTAAAAGTCCCCTCACATACAATCACCAAAAATGAAGACAGTCAGATGAATGTTCGAAAATCGTGATATTAGTTATATGAGGGTTTGGTAAGTTTTCGCAAAATTTTTAAAATACTTTTTTAAAAAACTTTTTTGGGATTAGCACCCCTTCCCTTTTTCCCAAGGGGATAACTCACATAGACCGATTTTGGCGGGCATAAAGTCATTTTGAAGTTGAAAATCGTTATATTAAGAAATGGGGGGGGGAAGTATTTTTCCCGAAAAAAAAAACAAACCCTTTTTTGGGACACACAGAGTTACCATTATCAAAAAAAGATTTAAATTTTTTGGATTATCACTTTAAAAGGCCTTAAAATTTGGGAAAAAATTCACCTTTTTTTGAACATACTTCGTCCATATAAAATTTTTTGGTTAAAATTTAAACTTAACATAAAAGGGAAATTTAAAAAAAGCATCAAACTGAACCGTTTAAAAAACCAAATTTGGAAAAATTTAGGGGTGAGTATCACTTGCTGCAGTTTTTTCTAAAAAAAAAATTTTTGATTGTAAAATGATAACCCAAAATAATAGAAAAATTGGTGTAATTAAACTAGAAACCTGATATCCCCGATATGCCTCCCCAACTTTTTCCTTAAAAAGGGGGTAAAAACCATTCAAATTTTTTCCCTAGAAAATGATTGTGAATATATTGTTTTTGCAACTTAATTCAATTTTATTTCCCAAAGAATCAATATTTGAGATTTTTAAAAAGAAAAAAAAATATTTTTTTCCCCACTTTGTTTTGTGCTTTGGGGATTTTTTTTGGGACTTCAAAAATTTTTTAGAGAATATTTTCAAATGAAATAAGATTTTCAGGAACATAGGATTTCAGGAACACAAAAATTTATATTAGAATTTATGATGCCATAAACATGCACATTTGATTCATAAAAAATTTTTAAAGAAAGATGATTTCAATGCAAATTTTGATACTTTAAACTTTTGGCCAAGAAAACTTTTAAAAATTTTTTTTGGGCCCCCAAAATAATACAAGATAGGGGTCAATATATCGTTTCACCCAAAAATTTTGTTTTTTTCATTTTTAACATAATATACTATACTAAATTTTGACACAAATTTTCTCTTTTTTGTTAAATAAATGTATTTTTTTTCCAACCGCCAAAAAATAAAATTTTAAAAATAAAATTTTTTTTAAAACCCAAATTGCTTTTAAAAAAGTCCGAAATTCAGTTGGGAAAAACATCCGTCGATAAAAATTAAATTAAAAAAGAATTTTTGTTATCAAATCAATTGTTACTTCATTTCGAACAAAATTTTTTTGGGAAACCCCAAGGCCCATTTCCATTTTTTTCGGGGTTTTTTATCTTTTTTTAAAAAAATTATAATTGGGTTTGGGACCCCGCTTGTATTGTACATATAACAAAATCACTTTTAGTTAAAACCATCCAGAAGATTTTAAACCCCTTAAACCTTATATTTAATGTCTATAAACTTAAGGGATATTTTTTAAAGGGTTCCCCAAGGTTTTTTAAAAAGGGGAAGGGCAAACATTTGAGGGTGTTGAAGAAAAGTGTAACCCTTTTTCCGTTATTGTGCTCGAAAATATATCCCAAAGGGTAAAAATTTTGATAGGGGTTTTGAATTTTCAATAAATTGTATTGGGGAGCAAAAATCAACCTTTTTATTGTAAGTAAAAATATTTCACGAGTTTGCAATTAATAACAATTAAATGTTCTATTATTTAATAAATATTTGTCAAAACCAGGTAAAATTTCTGAATAGATATGTTAGTCATACATAATAACTATATATTATTATCAATGAAAGTTTTTAATGTTAATGATCAAAAAAATGTTTTTTTGTAAAAACCTTCATTCCCCACAAAACCCTTTTTTCCCGGAAAGTGTGTGTTTTATTAAACGATCGTATGGTTTTCGGGGGAAAACTATTGCATTCCCTTTAGGCACACACTTTTTTAAACAAAAGTGGGTAATATATGCTTCATTACTTTATTGCATGTTTAAGGGGTTTTTTAGCAAAAAACCCTTAAAAAAAAGTTAAATTTAATAAGACTAAAGAATTTCCGTTTATACACCCTTTTTCCCTGCAAATGCTAATGATATTTATTACCACCATTTTAAAAGATTTACCATTTTTCTTTTCAGTTATAATTTCCAATTATTGAAAATACACAACAGGGAAAAAATTTTCCCAAAATTTTTATAATATTTTCTGAAAGAGGTCAAAAATATGCATACATTCACATATACATATACTTATGTACATACATAAAATTTTTTTGATTTTATACCATAAAACACTCTTTTAAAAGAAGACATAAATGTGTATAGATGATTCCCTTTTTTTTAAAAAAGGTACTTTTTTATACATACATCTGTATCTGCACGAGAACAAAAAAATCTACATGATGATTTACAGCTCATATAATACAAATTGTATATAGACATACAGTTTAAAGTAAAAGGGGGTGGTTTTGTTGTTAATGAAATTAATGTTAATCCAGAAAGGTCCCAATCAACGGCAATCGACTAATCAAATTAATTGAGAACAAACTAAAAAAAGGTTTTTTTTTTATTTGACATTTTGTATTTTTTATTTACTTACTCACAATTTATGATTTGTTACGTAGGCTAATATGACACTTCTGTAGTTTAATATAAAAACACAATATTCAATCAAAAAGTAACTAGTTCTTCATTCAATTGTGACAGTATCAATTTTTAAGAAGTTTAATATTTTGGTTGAAAATCCATGGTTGTTTAAAACTGATAGTAACAACTTCGGCATAGAGTCAACTAGGTTTTGGCAGATGGAAACTGGAATTGCATTCCATGTAGTTTGAATAAGGTGCCAAAGCTCTTCATTATTACTTAGGCAGTTTGCTCTTAAGGACGCTTTCACTGTATTCCATAAATTTTCAATGGGGTTTATATTATATTATTATTATTATATTATTGACCCTAAACCACTCTTTTGTACACTTAGCGGTGTGTTCAGGCTCGTTTCCTGCATAAATATCCACCTTAGTGACATGTTCTCTTCAGCAAACTGTAGCAAACATTCTTGTAGTATTGCAACATAATCGGTTGCCTTCATAGTCCCCTGTACCCAATGCAGCGGCCCAAACGTAAGACTTTCTTGCACATTCTTGTTTGACAACATAGGCACTTTTTTGGGCTTATAATGAATACAATTCTTGTTGTGGCTCATATAACAATGTTAGAAATTGAAATAATAAAGATTATAGGTAAAAATAAGGGCAATTTCTACATCAAGAATTAAGAAAATACTCAGTAATTAGGGAAAAATCAGTAAATTTTCTACTTTTTTTCCCTAAAAATTTAGTTCTTGCCCGGAGCAGTGCTTACCGGGTCGATTTTTATGGGGGAAAAAAACCCAAAAAAACGGGGTAGCAAAAAAGAAACTACAGAAAATTTAACAAAGTTTCCCAAAAAAACCATGGGTCTAAAATTAACCCCCCGTTCAAACAGATGACTTTTGATTTTTAGGTCATACTTTTTAAATTGTACTTTTTGCAGCATGATATTCAAATATTTTTTTTAAAAAATTTAAAACTGGGGGAAAATACGGGGGGATGAAAAAAAAATTTTATTATTGTAAAAAAGTTTTTAAAAATTTAAAAGTTTTTTAAATTTCAGACATTGGTTTTTTTAAAGGGTGACTAATCTTTTTTTTGTTTTTTTTGTTTTTTTTTTTGGTTTTAAAGTTTTTTGGGTTCCCTACGGGTGTTAAGTAGACTTTCCCTAGTTACCCAGATATCGTCTTATTCTTTTTAAAGCGGCGGGGGAAAAGTTTTCGAAATTTTCACAACGCCAGTTACTTGGGGGAAATGGAACCCTTCAGGGAATGGCATCTCAGGGCTCAAAACCGGGAAAAAAGGGGTCGGGAAGGGAAGTTTTTGAGGAATGGAGGCCAGACAAAAAAATTTTTATCATCTAGGTTTTTGGGTCAAAGTAACTGAGCATTCAAAAATTTGGGCTTTTATTAAAAACCCTTGATTAATGGGTCCCCCAAATTCATCAAGATAATGGTTTTTGTATTTTTTTTTTTCAGGAAAAAAATTTTTTATCAGCCGCTTGCCAGTAAGATATTTTTAGGATGGGCCCGAATTATTTTTGGGAAATTTCAATGGGTTTTTCGCAGCATTTGGTAAATTTATGGGTCAAAATTTTTAACAATGTTAAAGACATCAGTACGAATTTTCATTAGTGTTGCCAAATTTTTTAAATTCCGGGGGAAAAAATTCACATAAAGGATTCCTTTTAAAATTTGAAAATTTTTTGAACACACGGGGGGATTAAAAGAAAACATTAAATATTCGATTTTTTTAAAATTCTTTTGTTCGCCAAAACAAAAGTGACAAAATTAAAGCTTAATTCAGTTGAAAAACTAATTTAAAAAAATAAGTATGACCCAAAAACAAAGGTTTGAAACTGGGGGTTAATTTTTGAATTTTTTGGCAAAACTTTTTTAAATTTTTTTTTGAGTTTTTCCAGCGCTTTATGCAAAAATTGACCCGCCCTTGCTTACCCCTTTCCCCTATCTAAATTTTAAAAAAAAAACATTTTAATTTATTGATATTAAAAAAAAGTATTATTTTTTTTCCCTTTTTCTGCAAAAAAAACGTTTTTTTAAAAATTTTTGTTATTGTTTTTTAAAAGACGCTGTCCTTATTAAACGAAAACTGTTAGAACCCCCGTTAAACAAAAAAGCTCTTTTTTTTATGACTTACTTATTTATTTTTATGTTTTTTTTTTTATGTATCCCATTTTTTTTTTTTTCACATAAATTATATTACCATAAATTATGTAAGTTTTAAAAAAAAATTTCCACTTTAAAAATTATTTGGAATAAAAACATTTCAAACTATTTCAATTAAAAAAAAAAAGTATTCCCAGGGAAAAAATAGGTTTAGAGCAATTTTTTTCCCGTTTTTATTCATTCTAAAACAAATGCTTGAAAATTTCAAATCACATATTGGCTAAAACACCCAATTGAAAATCTTTTTCTTTGGTAATTTTTTAAAAGGGAAAATTTTATCAATTTAACCCATTTGAGCACAAATAAATACTACTAACAGGAAAGGAGTTTCTGAATTTCCCAATTTTACTAATTTTACATTGACCAATATTTTCGTTAAAAAAGAAAGTCTAAATATTCAAATTTGGGAAAAATTTTATTGTTTTTTAAATATAAAGGTTGGAGCAGCTCTCAAGTAATTGCTCAAGAAGGGGACATTTTTTTTCCTTGACAGCGGGGAACGCATTGTGAATGATCCACTTTGGGGAAGACAAGAAAAAAAAAAAAAAAACAAACTTTGTTAATATTTTTTATGTGGTGGTAACAAAAATTTTTTATTAAATTTAAAAAATGTTGTTGATTTTCTTTTTTTTTATACAACTTTTAAAAAAATGGAATATATCATAATAATGATTCAACCAAAAGGGTGAATTTTACGATTACTTTATTTTTCCTTCAAGAAACAATTGTTATTGAGTTTCTTCGAAAACCAGGCCCAAAATTCACATTTTACTGAAAAATTAAAAAAAAATTTAAGGCCCCTAGAAAAAATTTTTTATTTGGGGGTTTTAAGCTTTTTTAATGCAGTTTTTAGTTTGAGAGCTGCACTTTTAAACTTTAAATTTTGATAATTTTAAAGGCATTATTCCAAAAAAGTGATTTTTAATTGTTTTTTGATTTTCTTATTGGGGAAAATTTTTAACCCACTTTTTTAAACCTTTTTCCCCACTGATGCCCCTTTCCACTGGGTTTTTCCAAAAACAAATTTAATTTTTAAATTTTTTTTATGCTTTTTTATGACACTTTATTTTAAAACTTGGGGCTTTTTTTTTTTTTTTTAAGGGGGGCATAGGATGGTTTTGGGCAGACAAATCACCTGGATTTATTTGTCTGTCATCCCGATTATTTTTATTATCATATAAAGATACATCTATTCCCTGGGTTTTCTTGGAAAAAAAACCGAATTAAAAAAACAAAGTTTATCCATTTCCTTTTGGCACCCCCAATTTTTTAAAAAAAAAACAAAAAACCCTTTAAATTTTTGGGAAGAACTCGAAAACATTCTTCCCATTTATTTTTTGAAGATTATCTTCCCGGGGTTGGGGCCACACCGGGTTTTCCCAATTTAAAAAAATTTTCGTTAACCCCGGAAATTTTTTTCTGGCGACTGGAGAATGACACCCTGATGGGGAGGCTTGGGTGAATTTAAGGGGATTGTCCGCATAGACTTTAGACTTTTGCATATTCCCAACGGAA
>NW_026092375.1:0-4385 GCF_024586455.1 Bactrocera neohumeralis | reverse complement strand
TCGATAGCTAAATGTGAATATACAAGAAAACCGACTTTATACCTTAATATAGAATTGTGGAATTCTTCCAAATGCACTGCCGTTATGGCTTTATGTCAACTTCAGTAAGATGAAGAATGCTAATTAACTTAAATAAGTGAAGTAAATGATTTGAAGCAACTCAATATCGATTGCTAAATGTGAATATACAAGAAAATCGACTTTATACCTTAATATAGGATTGTGGAACTATTCCAAATGCACTGCCCTTATGGCTTTGTGTCCACTTCAGTAAGATGAAGAAGGCATATTAACTTAAATATGTTAAACTAATGATTTGAAGCAACTCAATATCGATTGCTAAATGTGAATATACAAGAAAATCGACTTTATACCTTAATATAAGATTGTGGAATTCTTCCAAATGCACTGCCGTTATGGCTTTATGTCCACTTCAGTAAGATGAAGAAGGTAAATTTACTTAAATATGTTAAACTAATGATTTGAAGCAACTCAATATCGATTGCTAAATGTGAATATACAAGAAAATCGACTTTATACCTTAATATAGGATTGTGGAACTCTTCCAAATGCACTGCCGTTATGGCTTTATGTCAACTTCAGTAAGATGAAGAAGGGTAGTTAACTTAAATAAGTGAAGTAAATGATTTGAATCAACTCAATATCGATTGCTAAATGTGAATATACAAGAAAATCGACTTTATACCTTAATATAGGATTGTGGAATTCTTCCAAATGCACTGCCGTTATGGCTTTATGTCAACTTCAGTAAGATGAAGAATGCTAATTAACTTAAATAAGTGAAGTAAATGATTTGAAGCAACTCAATATCGATTGCGAAATGTGAATATACAAGAAAATCGACTTTATACCTTAATATAGGATTGTGGAACTATTCCAAATGCACTGCCGTTATGGCTTTATGTCCACTTCAGTAAGATGAAGAATGCTAATTAACTTAAATAAGTGAAGTAAATGATTTGAAGCAACTCAATATCGATTGCGAAATGTGAATATACAAGAAAATCGACTTTATACCTTAATATAGGATTGTGGAACTATTCCAAATGCACTGCCGTTATGGCTTTATGTCCACTTCAGTAAGATGAAGAATGTAAATTAACTTAAATATGTTAAAGTAATGATTCGGGGCAACTAAATATCGATTGCTAAATGTGAATATACAAGAAAATCTTCTTTATACCTTAATATAAGATTGTGGAATTCTTCCAAATGCACTGCCGTTATGGCTTTATGTCAACTTCAGTAAGATGAAGAATGTAATTAACTTAAATATGTTAAACTAATGATTTGAAGCAACTCAATATCGATTGCTAAATGTGAATATACAAGAAAATCGACTTTATACCTTAATATAAGATTGTGGAATTCTTCCAAGTGCACTGCCGTTATGGCTTTATGTCCACTTCAGTAAGATGAAGAATGCTAATTAACTTAAATAAGTGAAGTAAATGATTTGAAGCAACTCAATATCGATTGCTAAATGTGAATATACAAGAAAATCGACTTTATACCTTAATATAAGATTGTGGAATTCTTCCAAATGCACTGCCGTTATGGCTTTATGTCCACTTCAGTAAGATGAAGAAGGCTAATTAACTTAAAAATTGTATATTAACGATTTGAAGCAAATCATTACCGACTGCTTAATATGTATGTACGAGAAAATCGACTTTATACCTTAATATAGATTGTGGAATTCTTCCAAATGCACTGCCGTTATGGCTTTATGTCCACTTCAGTAAGATGGAAAGGTAAATTAACTTAAATATGTAAAACTAGTGATTCGAAGCAACTCGATATCGATTGCTAAATGTGAATATACAAGAAAATCGACTTTATACCTTAATATAAGATTGTGGAATTCTTCCAAATGCACTGCCGTTATGGCTTTATGTCCACTTCAGTAAGATGAAGAAGGTAAATTAACTTAAATATGTTAAACTAATGATTTGAAGCAACTCAATATCGATTGCTAAATGTGTATATACAAGAAAATCGACTTTATACCTTAATATAGATTGTGGAATTCTTCCAAATGCACTGCCGTTATGGCTTTATGTCCACTTCAGTAAGATGAAGAAGGTAAATTAACTTAAATATGTTAAACTAATGATTTGAAGCAACTCAATATCGATTGCTAAATGTGAATATACAAGAAAATCGACTTTATACCTTAATATAAAAATTGTGGAATTCTTCCAAATGCACTGCCGTTATGGCTTTATGTCCAACTTCAGTAAGATGAAGAAGGATAAATTAACTTAAATATGTTAAACTAATGATTTGAAGCAACTCAATATCGATTGCTAAATGTGAATATACAAGAAAATCGACTTTATACCTTAATATAAGATTGTGGAGTTCTTCCAAATGCACTGCCGTTATGGCTTTATGTCCACTTCAGTAAGATGAAGAAGGTAAATTAACTTAAATATGTTAAACTAATGATTTGAAGCAACTCAATATCGATTGCTAAATGTGAATATACAAGAAAATCGACTTTATACCTTAATATAGATTGTGGAATTCTTCCAAATGCACTGCCGTTATGGCTTTATGTCCACTTCAGTAAGATGAAGAAGGTAAATTAACTTAAATATGTTAAACTAATGATTTGAAGCAACTCAATATCGATTGCTAAATGTGAATATACAAGAAAATCGACTTTATACCTTAATATAGGATTGTGGAATTCTTCCAAATGCACTGCCGTTATGGCTTTATGTCAACTTCAGTAAGATGAAGAAGGTAAATTAACTTAAATATGTTAAACTAATGATTTGAAGCACCTCATTATCGATTGCTAAATGTGAATATACAAGAAAATCGACTTTATACCTTAATATAGGATTGTGGAATTCTTCCAAATGCACTGCCGTTATGGCTTTATGTCCACTTCAGTAAGATGAAGAAGGTAAATTAACTTAAATATGTTAAACTAATGATTTGAAGCAACTCAATATCGATTGCTAAATGTGTATATACAAGAAAATCGACTTTATACCTTAATATAGGATTGTGGAATTCTTCCAAATGCACTGCCGTTATGGCTTTATGTCCACTTCAGTAAGATGAAGAAGGTAAATTAACTTAAATATGTTAAACTAATGATTTGAAGCAACTCAATATCGATTGCTAAATGTGAATATACAAGAAAATCGACTTTATACCTTAATATAGGATTGTGGAACTATTCCAAATGCACTGCCGTTATGGCTTTATGTCCACTTCAGTAAGATGAAGAAGGTAAATTAACTTAAATAAGTTAAGTAAATGATTTGAAGCAACTCAATATCGATTGCGAAATGTGAATATACAAGAAAATCGACTTTATACCTTAATATAGGATTGTGGAACTATTCCAAATGCACTGCCGTTATGGCTTTATGTCCACTTCAGTAAGATGAAGAATGTAAATTAACTTAAATATGTTAAACTAATGATTTGAAGCAACTCAATATCGATTGCTAAATGTGAATATACAAGAAAATCGACTTTATACCTTAATATAGGATTGTGGAATTCTTCCAAATGCACTGCCGTTATGGCTTTATGTCCACTTCAGTAAGATGAAGAAGGTAAATTAACTTAAATATGTTAAACTAATGATTTGAAGCAACTCAATATCGATTGCTAAATGTGAATATACAAGAAAATCGACTTTATACCTTAATATAGGATTGTGGAATTCTTCCAAATGCACTGCCGTTATGGCTTTATGTCCACTTCAGTAAGATGAAGAAGGTAAATTAACTTAAATAAGTGTTAAACTAAATGATTTGAAGCAACTCAATATCGATTGCTAAATGTGAATATACAAGAAAATCGACTTTATACCTTAATATAGATTGTGGAATTCTTCCAAATGCACTGCCGTTATGGCTTTATGTCCACTTCAGTAAGATGAAGAAGGTAAATCTAACTTAAATATGTTAAACTAATGATTTGAAGCAACTCAATATCGATTGCTAAATGTGAATATACAAGACAGTCGACTTTATACCTTAATACAGCATTGTGGAATTCTTCCAAATGCACTGCCGTTATGGCTTCACGTCCACTTCAGTAAGATGAAGAATGCTAATTAACTTAAATAAGTTAAACTAATGATTTGAAGCAACTCAATATCGATTGCGAAATGTGAATATACAAGAAAATCGACTTTATACCTTAATATAGGATTGTGGAATTCTTTCCAAATGCACTGCCGTTATGGCTTTATGTCCACTTCAGTAAGATAAAGAAGGTAAATTAACTTAAATATGTTAAACTAATGATCGAAGCAACTCAATATCGATTGCGAAATGTGAATATACAAGAAAATCGACTTTATGCCTTAATATAGGATTGTGGAACTATTC
>NW_026092374.1:0-8096 GCF_024586455.1 Bactrocera neohumeralis | reverse complement strand
AATGTTGTGTGTCAATCTTCTTTCACGGGTCTCTTCCAAGATTTTCCGCATGATGAAAATCTGGTCTACAGTAGATTTTACAGGTTTAAGCCACACTGATAAGGTCCCATCAGTTTGTTTACGTTGCATATATAAAGGAGGCTTATCCCACCGCAATTGGCGCAGGTTATGGGGCACCCTTTTTTGTGGATCGAGCAGAGCACAATTAAGTGCCATATCTAGCAAAGAAGCTAATGTTTGCACCTTGTCAGTTCTTCTCCGCCGTATGTGAACAGCTCGGGCGGTAATCCATCGGCCCCCACCGCTTTGTTGTTCTTCAGAGGTGTAATTGCTATTCGAACCTCATCATAGTGGAGTAATGGAATATCTATTCCATCGTCATCTATTGGAGAATGGGGTTCACCCTCTCCAGATGTTACTTTCACTGCAGTCCACCAGGCTGGAGAAGTGTTTCCTCCATAACTTCAGTATGCTCTGAACATCAGCCACTAGATCACCACTTTGGGACCTGCAAGTGTATGATCCGATCTTGAAACCTTCCGTTAGTTGCCGCATCATTTCGTAGAATTTTCGAGCATTACCACTGTTGGCAGGCATCTCAAGCTAGCAAGCTTTCTTGTCTTATCTGACGAATTAAATTACTACTTTATATTTTTTGAGATTTTTGAAACACAAAAAATCAAAGTAGGATGACACCCATGTTAAACGAAAGATACAAAAACAAGTAAAGAAGAATCACTTCGGTTGTATCCGAAATAAATAGCTTGAGGTGTTGGCAAAACTTTATAACAAATAAAATTTCGATAGAATTTAACATTCATTATTCGACGAAATCGTCAATGAACAAATTTGGTATTTTAATAACGGTCATAGACTTACTACTTTACTATGCATTCGCGAAAATTATTTTTAAATTTTCCTCAAATTGGAAATATGTGAAAAAGGATATATGTAGGTGTATGAGGGATATATGTAAGTAGTGATGGATTTTTGAGGTTGCAATTATTAATTGCAATTCATTTCAATTCATTTTTTTCATTTCATTGCAATTCATTTTTTATATTAATTAATTTTTCAGCTTATAGTAAAAGTAAACTTAAGCTCCACATTTTATCAATTTATCTATTTAAAACTGAATTCAAAATCTGATGTGCCTTTCAAAAGCAAGTTTTAAATAAACTTACCTTTGCCCAAAAAAAATAAGGTGACATTTGAATTTAAACTGCGCGCGTCGAAGGATTTGGGGAATTATTTTTTTTTTTAGGTTGGTAGTACTGTCAGTCACATTTATGTCAAATTTCATGTCAAAATATTCATTAGTGTTTGAGATACGTGTCGTTTTGTGACCTGCTAAAAGTGAGTTTTTCGTTTTTTGCGATGTCGAAATTTGTTGAGCAAAGAATTTGCATTAAATTTTGTTTACGGAATCAATTTTCTGCTGCGGATACGTTGAGGATGGTGCAGATAGCCTTTGATGATGAGGCTATGTCTAAAAAAATGTTTACAAGTAGTATAGTGAGTTCCAAGCCGGCCGTGAACGTGTCGAAGACGAAGAGCGTCCAGGGCGACCATCAACCTCAACCGACGAAGCTCACGTTCAACAAATCAAAGATTTGGTGTTGAAAAACCGTCGATTAACAATTATAGACCTTGCTGATGAAGTTGGCATATCGAAAGGCTCAGCCAATACCATTTTGAAGGATGTTTTGGGCCTCAAGCGCGTCAAATCTCGACTGGTACCGAAAACATTGAATTTTTTGGAAAAAAGGCGTCGCGTTGAAGTGTGTGAAACGATGCTTTTCGACTACCAGGGTGTCATGAAACGCATTATAACTGGCGATGAGACTTGGATCTATGCTTACGACCCCGAAACAACCGATCAATCGAGCGAATATCGTGCCAAAAGAGAGCCGAGACCAAAAAAATCGCTCCAAAGTCGCTCAAAAATCAAGGTCATGTTGACTGTTTTCTTCGATTATCGTGGTGTTGTGCATTATGAATTCCTTCCAAACGGTCAAACAGTCAACAAGGAATATTATTTGAACGTTATGCGTCGTTTGCGTAACGCTATCCGCCTAAAAAGGCCGGAATTGTGGAAAGACAATTCTTGGTTTTTACACCACGATAATGCACCATCCCATACTGCCCTCGTAATTCGTGATCATTTTGCCAAAAACTCAACCCATATCGTTCCGCAACCACCGTATTCATCTGATCTGGCGTCGTGCGACTTCTGGCTGTTCACCAAGCTCAAAAGACCGCTCCGGGGACACCGTTTTTATACGATAGAGGAGATTCAAGCCGCAGCGAAGACGGAACTGAAGGCCATCCCGGAAAGTGACTATAACCAGTGTTTCGAAGATTGGAAAATCCGTTGGCATAAGTGCATTGCATCGAGAGGGAATTACTTTGATGGGGATGAAATTGATTTGGAAGAATAAATTAAGAATTTTCAAAATAAATACAATGTCACCTTATTTTTTGGGCACAGTAAGCCCATGTAGTTGCACTTCAAATTTTGCTGGAGAACCGGTGCATTAACAGAAAAACTTACTTCGTCTTGTGGTAGCGTTAAATCGCGGTCGCTTCTATGAGTAGGCTAAAGATCGAATTCGGTGTGAATGTTGAAGTTATGTGAAAAATCGGTTCTATGGGATTGACGCAGATATGCCGGAAACGAGATAAACCGTTTTTAAGCCTTAAGAATTCAACCACAGCTCCTCTTGATATCTATATATAATATGGGTTTATAGTATTTAATATTCTTCGTAACACGGACGCTACACGATCTAGAAATGCTTTCCAGTTTCGACTACCCCAACTCTCTCTTTTTATCCTGGTTCAAGTTGAGGATCAAGTGAAATCAACTTTAACTTTAACTTCAAATTGAATTTCGTTATATTTATGGATTGATATCGAAATATAAGTAGTTCATTACATTATCAAATTTCTGCAAAATTTTCAAGATCGTCACAGCTTTAAAATTTCATTAATTTTAACAACTAGTTCAATTTGAAAGCAAGTCCTTGATCGTGGAATTGCAGCCTAAAGTTCAATTTCGATTTTCCCTTGAATCATTGAGAGTTCGATTAAGTTAAGAATGATAAAACAATTTGTCAAAGCGTAAGACGTGGAAAAATATTATTTTAGTGACATTTCTCGAAAATTTGAAAATTCTAAATGGTGGAATATTGATACAGCAATTACTTAGAGATACACAGATTTTTATCAATGTTAGAAGAAATTTCAAAATAAATACAATGTCACCTTATTTTTGGGTACAGTGTCATGCGCTTCGCTCAATTTATGGTAAATATAATCAGCCTACTGAGCCTACTATTCGCAATACCATCACCATCTTAAGATTGAACATTCATTAATAATTAATTATATAATATTCGACCGGAATATACCACATACAGCCGTAGCTAAGGAGTGTAACCGAAGACCGTGGAGAGTCGATTTGGCTTCGTTCGCAGCAACCGAACTGACGTATGGAAGGACTTGGCGATTTTATGTCGTGAGAACTTAAATTCGAAAATGCAGTTTGTGCATGAATTGAAGCCGACCTTCCAAGTGATGCTATCGCCGCCTCCCCATGGACTTCTGAGAAACGCAAGAAGATGCGACGTTTTCGAGCCAAATTTTGTTCAGCGATGCGGCCTATTTCTAGCTAAATGGGTGTGTAAGGAACAAGATTTGTGCATTTCAAAACGAAAAGCAACCTGAAGAAATTCAAGAATCATATTTCAGTAAGAAACAATCTACCATATGTTTTCAAAAATGATGTCGGCGAGAATGTAACCGTCAATCGCGACTATTCTCGCGGCCTGATAACCGACTATTTGATTCTGATATTGAAACTTGTGATCTGCGACATTTGGTTTCAACAGCACGGCGCCACTTTCCACACATTTGCATCGATCAATGGATTTATTTTAGAAAATAAATATCGGGTGGTTGATACTCTACATTTTGGACCGGTCGACGGCAAATCAAGATCGTGAGATTCACACCGTTATATTCTTTTCCCACGCGATATGTGTCTAAAGTCTATGTGGCAAGCCTGCTTCAGTTTGGGAATTAGAGCAGCATTGCGCAAGTCATTCGCCAGTTACCAGTTAAAAATGCTCGGACCAGAGCACAAGGTCTATACTGATGATTCCAAATCCAAAAAAAGGAAAAGCAACGTTTACTTTCAGCCGACGCGAAGTTTTGCAATATACCTTCACAGGTACATTTCTTTTAGTAACTATAGTAATCCGTTCTGAATAATTTTTTGGGAGATTACATTGTTGCCTAAACCAAATTTCGTGAATATATCTTGTCAAATGCAAAAGTTTTCCATACTCAGCACTAGATTCACGTTCGTTCAGTTCCGGATGTCGAACAGCTTCTTCAAAGCAAATCGACTCAGCTCAACATAATGATCATATATACGACGCTTCTTTCTGGGTGTTACAAACTTTGTGACAAACTTAATATACCCTGTTCAGGGCATAAAAAGTCACGCGAGTGGTACATATGTTCTTTTGCAAAACTAGATACCAAAATAGCCTAGCCGCAGTATCTTCCAAGCGGAGATCATAGCAATTTGAAAGCATTCGTGTTCTGGACAAGAATTGTGTCTATAACAAGGATTATTTTCATATATACTGACAGTGCCTTTGATAGCACCAAAGTCCGCATAGTCAATGTAAGATAGGAAAGTAATGACTTTATATCTTGCTGAAAGTAGCATGCTACTTCACTATAAACCCGCATTGAGTTCCAGGTTATCGTAATATCTTTTGGGAACTTTGAAGCATATGTACCAGCCACAACAGGTAACAACACAACAATTAGACGCCAAAAAGAAATCTATATGCCTTTGGCTAATTGTATAGATTTAATTGACAAATATGTTATAAATATAGCTGAGTTACGGTGAAAACAATCCCTGTCTTTCTCAATAAGCAGACCAACGTGGCATGAAGTATTAAAATTTAAAATGAATGCTATAAGAATTCTGCTAACAGCACTAACATGTCACTGTCTAATTCGCAGACATGGCAGTATACTAGGAACGGCATATAACGACTACTATAGAAGCCGTCGGTAGGTAGAAGAACCATTAAACGTTTTCTATGCGACTGTAACGCCTTATATGGGAAAATTATCGCAATATCGTTCTATGGTTTTTCGACGACGTCCCGTATGTTGTTCATTTAAAAATTTTCGTATCAATGAACTTCATCAGAAACAACACAGTAAGTGGACTTTAGTCCCTGTGGTATCACAATCGGCCTCCTAAATATGATAAGTGTGTTTATTCATTATACCCTGAACAGAGTAGGTATATTAAGTTTATCACGAAGTTTGTAACACCCGAAAGAAAGGGTCGGAGACGCCATAAAGTATATATATAAGTGATCAGTATGTCGAACTGAATTGATTCAGCCATGTCCGTCTGTCTGTCTGTCCGTCCGTCTGTCTGTCTGTATATATACGAACTAGTCCCTCAGTTTTTAAGATATCGTTTTGAAATTTTGCAAACATCATTTTCTCTTCAAGAAGCTGCTCATTTGTCGGCACTGCCGATATCGGACCACTATAACATATAGCTGCCATACAAACCGAACGATCGGAATCAAATGCTGGTATGGAAAACTTTCACATTTGACAATATAACTTCACAAAAGTTGGCACAGGTTATTTTCTAAAGCAACAATGTAATTTCCGAAAAAATTGTTCAGATCGGTTAACTATAGCAGATAGCTGCCATACAACCTAAATGATCGGAATCAAGTTCTTGTATGCAAAACATTCACATTTGACAATATATATTCACGAAATTCGGTATAGATTATTTTCTAAGGCAACAATGTAATCTCTGAAGAAATTGTTCAGATCGGCTAACTATAGCATATAGCTGCCATACAAACCGAACGATCGGAATCAAGGGCTTGTATGGAAAACTTTCGCATTTGACGTGGTATCTAATTTGGGTTGGATTACTGCTTAAGGTAACAATATAATATCCAAAAAAAATTTTCAGAACGAATTACTATAGCATATAGCTTCCATACAAACTGAACATATAGTTACTAACAGAAATGCACTTGTGAAGGGTATTTAGCTTCGGTGCAACCGAAGTTAATGTTTTTTCTTGTTTTTCATTGAGATTTAATTATACATACAATTACGTACTTTTCTGCCAAAAATTGTATTCTCCCTTTTCTCCTTCCTCCTAAATTGCCAAAAAAACATTGTATTAATAGTTTTGTTCACATAACGGTTGTTTGTAAGTCCTAAAACTAAAAGAGTCAGATATAGGGTTATATATACCAAAGTGATCAGACGAAAAAATCATTCTGTCCGTTTCCGTCCGTCGGAATACTTGATTATGAACTTCTCAAGAACTTATTAAATTCGGTACATAATATTTTCTTAATGCCCTGATGACATGTACGAAATTATACAAACACGCCTTAATATAAAGTAACCAATGCCTTTTCTGTATAATACAATAATAAAAATGATTATAAAAACCAAAAATATACGATAATGAAATCCATAGAGTAAACAAAACGAATCAAAATATACGATTAACCATAAAACAAAGTCAAGGTCATTGCGGATTATACTCAACGTTAGAAATGTGCTCAACAGGTGAATACATATAGATATTATTATATATGTATTTTGGTACTGGGGTTACTTCATTCGCTGACAGCTTCGATTCGTTCTTCCATTACGTATTTAACTTCCTTTGTTTTTGTTTCGCATAAATTACCCATGTGGTGAAAATAATCAAGCATCTTCCTTTATATAATTTTGTTTTATTTTCTTTGTCGATTGCATTAGTAACCGCTAACTCAATCACAACTGAAACCAGAAGCGTGAGAAAGTTCTTTGGAAAGTTTGTTGTTAACTAATTTGCAAGATTCTTTTATGAAGTGATGAATTGCTTCTGAATTGACTCAGCGTCGCAGGAAAAGGAAACAATTAAAAAGTTTTAATTTATTTATGTTATTTGTGAATAAAGTTGCAATCTAAAATTGAAAAAAAAATCTTCTATTAACAGTTATAATTGCTAGTTTTGATATGATTTAGGAAATCTAAAATACTCTTCAAACTAATTGAAGCTGTTTCCAATCAAACAACAAACAAATTACTTCTATTAAAAGCAATAAATCTCTTCTAAAAGATATTTTTCTTCTCCTATTAAAATTACCTCTTGAATTATTTTGGGTTTTTCGTCACTTTTCGGTGGAGTATGATGAATAATAGATAAAATCACTTTTGTATTTTATGCGATCCTATAATAAATGCTAAAGTACTTGAAAATTATTATGTGCAAAAGTAGTATTTCTTTCAAATAAGATATTTTGCAGCTACTTTAACTTATATTGTGTAACCATCCATAGCAGACGAAGAGCTCGAGTTGCCTGGAAGACATGGAGTGACTCTTACTTATTCAGAATTGACCTCGATATATCAAATAAATATATTGCGCGTATCCAGTCTTCGCCTGACTATAACCATCTCTTTGCATGACCAATGAACCCAACTCTTCTAACACCTCTCTACTTATGATCCCACCTTGTCGAAACAACCTCCTTAAAGTTCCAATGGTATTGTGGTTTCGACAAGAACTCTATATGCATAATATTCAGAACAATTAGAAAATTTATTATTATAGGGTAGTTAATTTCCTCAAAGTACAAAAAAATAATACACCCATTGTACAAGTAAAATAAAACAAAAAAACGTTAACCCGGCTGCACCGAAGCTAATATACCCTTCACTGGTGCATTTCTTAGTAACTATAGAACTAGTTTGTATGGAAGCACATATGCTATACTAATCCAATTTTTTTCCAATATTACATTATTTCTATGAACGATAACTCATACCCCAATTTCGTGAAGATATATCATCAAATCAGGAAGCTCTCATGCAAGCATTCGATTCCGACCATAGTTAACTGATCTGAACAATTTCTTTCGAGATTACATTGCTGTCTTAGAAAATAACCTGTGCAAGCTTTTGAAGTTACATTGTCAAATATCAAAGTTTTCTATACAAGAACTTCCTGATCGTTTAGTTTGTAC
>NW_026092373.1:0-7668 GCF_024586455.1 Bactrocera neohumeralis | reverse complement strand
GTTATATACATATACAACATATATTATGTCTTTTGGGCAATTTTGTCTGTTTTTTTTTGGAAAGCAAATGTTCAAAAAAAGCATATTTATACTTAAACAAAATTATTAGAACCATGGGCCTTTTTTTTAATGCATAACCAAACCTTTTTTTGTCAGTGTAACCTCTGTGTCAATGGTGGCGCTGGTGGCAAAGCTGGAAGATGCTGACACAGGTTCCGAATCCCGACAGAATAAATTTTGATTTCTTGCTTAACATCGCATACTCATGCAAGTAAATATTTACTTTACTAAGTCTGTCTAGTAGAATCGTGATCGGCAAAATTTGCACATAGAGTGCCGTAATCAAAACACCGGAATGCGTGCCTTTGGTAGCGACATTATTTTGTAGTACGCATTGCAAAAAACTGTCAGTTTTAAAACTATTACAAATTGCATCGTTGTTTTAAAAAATGAGTTCCGCGTACGGGAAGCGATTTGAAGCTTTATTTTTTTTTCACACCCAGAGGCCGAAAATGTCACGTTTTAGCTGCAGCAAAATATATGAAGAAGTCGAAGTCATTCAACGAAGTGGACGAATCGCCATTTAGAAGTAAAATGTCGACGATTTGCCTGGGTGGGGCCTTTAAAAAGATTCCCATCAAAGCAGACAAGAAGATCCTCTTTGTTTGCGACTTAAGCCGGCCGCGCCAAAGCTGGGGAAGAAGTTGTAGAGAAAGTGTTGTTAAAATATCGGTAGAGACGATCTTGAAACGTTTAGGCGCTAACGACGTCAAACCGCAGCTCTTCAAAACCGTTTCATCATCACCACGTTGAAAAAGACTCGCCCGAGCTCGCGCCATTTCAGAACGAATTGAATACCGTAGTATTCACGGATGAATCTTCATTTTGCGCAAATAGCGACATAACCGATCTTTGTGTACCGCTAACAATCGATTGCTCCAACGAACTGTTAAAACACCCAGTGAAGGTCCATGTTTGTAAAAGGACTGACACCTTTTCGTATTTACCAGCAACTTAAATGCGGTTTTGATGAACAAAATTTAATAAACACCTTTATTACCATCAGCTGCGAAGATGTTCGGGAGGACACACTCTTGGGATTTTGCAAGAAGACAATGACCCCAAACATCGCAGTCGAATGCGTGCAGAGGGAAACAGCAAAATGGTGCTGGAGGTGTTAGATTGGCCTTCACAGTCGCCTGATGCCAATCAGATAGAAAATGCGGGGCAACAGTAAAGAAACCTCAGAGGAAAAACGATATGACAGCAAAACAGTTTAAGTCAAGACAAATTCGGCTGATTTTAAAACGATTGCCCCAACTTGCTCAGAACTAGTGCAAAAGTATGAGTCGGAGGTGGAGGCCATAATAGCGAATGGCAGACTATAATATGTTATTAAAAGTATTATGCAGTACAATAAATATTATAAACGTGTTAAATGTTGTTTATTTCCGGAACGAATCGACAAATAAATCTTGTTATGGCGATCACGTTTCTACCAGACAGGAATCACAGGAATAAACATAATATCAATATTATCCTGCGATAAATTTAATTTATTAGTAAGAAAAATATTTATTAGTATAGTATACGATGTTGCAAGCATCCATCTTCATTCTATTTGTATACATTGCCGAACAAATAATGCACAAGATAACAAACATACATATGCGTACACATATGAATATGTCACCAACAAAAATTGATCTTCACAAGTCAATATGGCAGCCAAATTGAGAAGAACAAATGTAGTAAATTTTCTACAACAAAACACACTTTCATTCATAAACGGTATAAATTCCACAAGCGATCTCGCTTCATTCCTATATAAAACAGACACTGCAACATCTCCGAGCGGTTTTTGCCAACAAGTGTCTTTTTCGCGACGATGGCAAAAGCTAAAAATAAAGTGAACAACTTTTCTGATGCTCGCAAAAATCAACGTCGATATGTATTCACGATCATACGCACATACATTATTGAAAGGTCGCATGTTTGTAAAGAAGCTGCTACAAAGCGGCAGACAATCGGCGGCATATTACTTTACTTATGCCAGAAATTCTATTGTTACGAATATGGAAAATGAGAAATAATGCAAATATACTTATTTCTAAATGTCATTAATTTCTTTGAAGAAATGAAAGGAATGAATGATCCTGAGAAGAATAGTCTTAACTTTTTCAACGGCCAACGAAGAGCATTTCAACCAAAGGAATTTATTATTCATTAAAATCACCACTGGAAGTCGTTTTATCCGTTTAAAGCGAAAGCGATTTTCGAAGAAACATCATTTCAATACGCCACAAGACAAAATTAGAAATGAAAGTTCATAAACCACACGCTGTCAGGTAAAACGATATACCTTCGTCATCTCGGGTCGATTTCCGAAATGTAAATGAAGACTAACTTCAGAAATGATCCTGTAAAGTATAGTCTTACTTTTCAAAGGCCAACGCAGAGCATTTCAAACCCAAAAGTAACACAAAAATAGTTGAGAATTCGCAGAAAATGAAAGATAAACGAAAGAAAAAAGAAGTATAACTTCAATAATGCACAAGCATACAAACATACATATCGCACTTGTTACGTTATGTAACAACCTCAAAAAATTTCCAAATTTTAGTTTTTGCAAGAAAATAATGTGCAGTGGTCATCTTCCCACGGTTAAAATTTTGTCAGTGTTTTTGTTAGTCTTTTTGAAAAAAACCGTTATGATTTCTCTTTTTTTTCAGAATGACTTCTTTCGATCAACTTAAGAGTTACTTTTTTAGTTGCCCCCAAAGGGTTTTTTTATAAAATTTGGGCCTGTTAGGGGTACCCCACATAAAGGGGTAACTTTTTGAATTGTGCCGCAAAAAAATCCCAATTTGATAAAAAAAATTTTGGGAAAAAGAGCAATAACTCAAAAAATTTTTATTTTCGGTAAAATATAAACAAAAAAAAATGAAAAAAACGGTTATATTTTTTTAAATATTTTTAGCAATTACATTGTTTTTTCTTTTGTAATATATTATTAATATTTACGGAAACAATGTTGTCTTTCACAGAAAATGTTCAAATTTCGAGTTGTTACACTTTAACGGACGTAACAAGTGCGATATGCGCACACATGTGAATATGTCACCAACCAAAAATTGGAACATTGTTCTACAAAACAACACAGCATGCTTACGGCAACATTGTGCCGTTGGTAGAAAATCCGAGCTGTGCCGAAGGAAACGATCGTCGATTGTCACCGCTTCCTCAGTTACTGAAACATTCGCAGACAAGGCGCAATATGAATCTATTGCGCAACATGAATCTATCGCAACCTTTTTCTGAACTTCGGCAAATATAACTTCAAAAAATACATTTTAGTATTATAAGGGCTTTAAACATATAATACACACATTTGTTTCCATAATTCTAGCACTGCAGACAGCTTTAAACATATAAAACACATAGTTGTTTTCACATTTAGCAGTGCAAGGGCTCCTTTAAACATATAAAATATACATTTAGTTTTTCACATAAATTTAGCATCATGCATGACGTTTAAACATATAAAACATATAGTTGTTTTCTTATTATTATTTAGCAGTGCAAGGTTTCCTTTAAACATATAAAATATACATTTGTTTTCACATAATTTAGCACTGTGCAAGGTCCTTTAAACATTTAAACAAAGATATGTGTTCAAATAATCCATATACTGCGAAGGCCGTTAAAAAAATTGCTTTACGTAATTTAGCACTGCGTAAACCGCTTTAAACGCATAAAAACAAAAACTCGTTTTTACGGAATTTAGCACTGCAGACCGTTTAAAAACAAATAAAAACAAACAGTAGTTTTTACGTACTTACAGCAGCAAGTGCAGGCCATATATAAAACATTTTTAATTTTTTTATACATAATTCTAGTACTGCCCAGACCGCGTTAAAACTGCCCACGTCGTTTTTAATATATAAAACGCACATTTGCTCTTACATATTTCTAGCACCTGCGCCGACACAAAAAAAACAAACATGTGTTTTAACATATTTCTAACACTGTAAAGGTCAGTTTTAAAAATTGAAAAGACACATTTGTTTTAACATAATTTTAGCACTATGCGCAGGTTGTTTAAAACATATAATACACTCATTTGTTTTTTTAACATATTTTTAGTACTGTAAAGGCCGCTTTAACCAAATAAAAGACACATTTGCTTCTACATTATTCTAATTACTACGTAATCGCAGACTGCATCAAACATATACAAAACACACGTTTGTTTTAACATAATATTAGGACTGTGTAAGCCCCTTTAAACATATGAAACCCACATTTGTTTTCACATACTTACACACATTTGTTTTTACGTACTTTTAGCACCTCTGCAAAGGCCATCAAATATATTTTTTTTCAATATTATTTTTATTTATTGAATCTGCTTTTTTATACCCAGAACAGGTATAGTAAGTTTGTCACGAAATTCATTACAATTTATTCAAATCCTTTTTATCTTAAATCTTAAACGTCGGAGACCCTATAAAGTATATATATAAATGATCAGTATGTTGAGCTGAGTCGATTTAGCCATGTCCATCTGTCTGTCTGTCCGTCTGTCTGTCTGTATATATACGAACTAGTCCATCAGTTTTTCTTTTTTGCCATACAAACTGAAGATTATTTTCAAGGCAGCAATGTAACTTTGCAAAGAAATTGTTGACTACAGCATATAGCTGCTACACAAACCGAGCGATCGGAAAAAGTATAAATTGGCAAACTTTTCGCATTTTTACAAGGTATCGTCAGAAATTTAACATGGATTACTGTTTAAGGTAATAACATAATCTCGGAAATAATTGTTCAGATCGGATTACCACAGCATCTATACAAACTGACACATAGTTACTAAAAGAAATGCACCCAGAAGAGTATATTAATTTGCAACCCGAAGTTAACGTTTCTTGTTTTACATAATTCTAGCATGTGACTTGCCGGAACTGCACGATTCAAGTGGATAATAAGCCCAGAGAAAAAGATTAGTACAATTTTGCAAGATGCCTGACCTTTTCGTGCCAAACTTGAAAATTTTTAAGTTTTATTCTTTTACCATTTCCTTACTAACAGCAAATCACATGAAAAACGTGCACACCCTTAATCTGCCGTTTGTTTTGATTAATTAGCTGTGTTTCTATTTTCGTTTTTTCTTTTTCGTTTTGTTTTTCAGTCAACGTTTCCAACCATTGAAAATATAAGTAAGTTTTAGCGACATACTCATATTGACAGGTGTACCAAAACTATTTTCACTGGAGGGCATGGCCTCTGAGATTAGCACGGGGCGTACATCAGCATCCTTTTCGGAGTGAATTAAAATATTGGAGAACTCCTTAACGGCAGAAATGAGGAATCCACCACTGTTGGATAAACATTTAATGATGAAGCTGCTGACCAGGCAAGTAAAAGTGAAGAGAAATCACTAAATAATGAATCCCTCCGACCATTTTAACAAGCAGGGTTGTAAATGAAAGAGTTGGAAAATATTGTGGTTTGTCAAAGGCACGTAATTCAAGCTATGCGCTATTTACTGAATAGTATAATGAGCCTTATAACAAAGCGAGAAACCGAAAAAAATTATGGTTGAGAAAGGAAAACAGCTATCTCATATTTAAAAATTGAATACCCAAAGTGGCTATGAGATGCAACGGGAAACCTACCCTTCACGAAAAACCGAAAAGCTGCCAGTGTTGGTGCAACAAATGACCAGAGTCTACGAAAGTAATTCAGAAAATATTACATTTCAACATAGCAGGTGAAAAAAGAATGAAAACCGGACGCCATCATAATAACCAAAAAGAAGGGTATGTCATAATGTGCAGATATTTCAGAAGATAAAGAGCGACATCAGTCTTGAAGAGTTGGGATGTGCGACCCACATACGGAAGACGATGAAAGAAGGCCTATTAATCTAGTTAAAAATCGGCAGACAAGAGAGGCGAATCATTGAAAAGCGTCTTAGAGGGAGCGGTGGGGTGAAATGGCGCTGATATAGCCAAACCATAACGTTAAATAGTGTGTTGACGAATAACACCTGAAGAAATCTGCGAGACTTAAAACAAATGTGGATCCAAACCCGGGAGAAATCAAGTGTCAAAGCATGAGAAAGCTGAAGTGGCACAAAATAGCTCTGTTTGTCTGTGCGCTCAGACGCTAAAGCTGCACTAAAATTGGGCAAAATTTAAGATCGTATGGTCTATGTAATCTTCCGAGAATATTCACCTATTACCCGATGTCTCTGTGGTAAGCCAAATGGGTCATATGGCACGCAAATGTGTTAGTCAGACTGGACCGGTCTACCCTCTGTACTGCTTATGAAGCTGCAGGGCACTTAGCAAAGGTGTGCAAAAATGCCCCGAGCTGTATGTTTTTGCAAAGGAGAGCACTCCATCCTAAATATGGCCTGTCCGAAGCACGTAGAAATGATGAAAACAATGAAAAATGAGGTCATTACATACAGCTAAACCCTTAATCACTGCTCCAATAGCACAAGATCTTTCTAAAACAAACAGTTCTAGAAGAAACATAGATGTCGCCTTATTGCTGAGCACAACATAGTCAAAGGCTCAGAAAGCACTTGAGTAAAAGATAGAAGTAGCAAAGCAGCACATGGCCTGCAAAGGACAAACCTTCTCATCACGATCCAAAGAAGTCTATGATGGCCTTTACATGGTGAATACAAGGTATGTATATATTTTTTTAAGCTGCTATGTTTGTCCTAGTGTAACAATTAGCGAATTTGAAGATTTTTCTCCTGAGCTGTCTTCAGAGACCAGACACAAATCGCCAAATAATAACAGCGAGTGATTTTAACGCATGGTCTACTGCAAGGGGTAACAAAATTAAAATCATCGTGGTCGCCTTATTATAGAATTTTGAATCAAACAAACCTCACGATTTCAAACAATGGCACAAAAAAATACGTCTCCGGGAAAGGGTAATAAAAAGGTTTTATAATAAATGCATTGTTTATAACGAAACCCTTAACAGACATACTAAATGAAAAGGTGTCAGATATATAGTACACACATATGGCTATAATTACTGAAGTTTCGTTCTCCAAAAAAGAAAACCTGTTTTTGGAGAAATACCTATCGAAAACGAAGTTAAAGTGAACTTTAATACTGACGTTTTTGGGAGAGCGTCCTGGAGGTGGCAAAGGCACCAGGCGAAGACGCCACCTGGCAATATCCGCTGTGCAGAAGGAACTAGTTGCCGCATACGACCATGATATTATATGCGCGTAATTTATTCGGAAATTACATATCTTTCGTTTGAATGAAAACTCCGGCTAATTTACCGTACTGTGCGGCTTGTCGTCCAGTTTATTAATAATTATTTTATTTTTTATAAAAATCTTATTTGCTAAATTTACCTGGAGCCGTTGTGCTGATTTGACATTCCTCAGCATCAACGACCCGGCATATCTTAACAAAACATATCGAATAAATAACAGGGGTATTGGATTTAATTCTTTAAAGGAATTTAATGCTTGCTTATGAACATTTCCTTATTTATGTATTTTTGCAATTTAATATGTATGTAATGTAGTTGAATCTGGAAGATTCAACTTAGCATTTTAGAGGACAAGGAATAAATATTTTGAAAATATTGTCTTTTTTTTTATATCGACAAGTTTTAAAAGTG
>NW_026092372.1:0-5545 GCF_024586455.1 Bactrocera neohumeralis | reverse complement strand
GTATATACAAGAAAATCGACTTTTTACCTGAATATAAGATTGTCGAATTCTTCTAAATGCACTGCCGTTATGGCTTTATGTCAACTTCGATAAGACGTAGAAGGCTAATAAACTTTAATATTTGATGTTAATGATTTGAAGCAACTCAACACCGACTGCTAAATGTGTATATACAAGAAAATCGACTTTATACCTGAATATAAGATTGTCGAATTCTTCCAAATGCACTGCCGTTATGGCTTTATGTCAACTTCGATAAGATGAAGAAGGCTAATTAACTTAAATATTTGATGTTAATGATTTGAAGCAACTCAATACCGACTGCTAAATGTGTATATACAAGAAAATCGACTTTATACCTGAATATAAGATTGTCGAATTCTTCCAAATGCACTGCCGTTATGGCTTTATGTCAACTTCGATAAGATGAAGAAGGCTAATTAACTTAAATATTTGATGTTAATGATTTGAAGCAACTCAATACCGACTGCTAAATGTGTATATACAAGAAAATCGACTTTATACCTGAATATAAGATTGGAAGGTTAATTAACATAAATATTTGATGTTAATGATTTGAAGCAACTCAACACCGACTGCTAAATGTGTATGTGCAAGAAAATCGACTTTTTCCTGAATATAAGATTGTCGAATTCTTCTAAATGCACTGCCGTTATGGCTTTATGTCAACTTCGATAAGATGTAGAAGGCTAATTAACTTAAATATTTGATGTTAATGATTTGAAGCAACTCAGCACCGACTGCTAAATATGTATATACAAGAAAATCGACTTTATACCTGAAAATAAGGTTGTAGAAATCTTCCAAATGCACTGCCGTTATGGCTTCATGTCAACTTCGATAAGATGAAGAAGGCTAATTAACTTAAATATTTGATGTTAATGATTTGAAGCAACTCAATACTGACTGCTAAATGTGTATATACAAGAAAATCGACTTTATACCTGAATATAAGATTGTCGAATTCTTCCAAATGCACTGCCGTTATGGCTTTATGTCAACTTCGATAAGATGAAGAAGGCTAATTAACTTAAATATTTGATGTTCATGATTTAAAGCAACTCAATACCGACTGTTAAATGTGTATATACAAGAAAATCGACTTTATACCGGAATATAAGATTGTCGAATTCTTTCAAATGCACTGCCGTTATGGCTTTATGTCAACTTCGATAAGATGAAGAAGGCTAATTAACATAAATATTTGATGTTAATGATGTTAAGGCAACTCAATACCGACTGCTAACTGTGTTTGTGCAAGAAAATCGACTTTTTTACTGAATATAAGATTGTCGAATTCTTCCAAATGCACTGCCGTTATGGCTTTATGTCAACTTCGATAAGATGAAGAAGGCTAATTAACATAAATATTTGATGTTAATGATTTGAAGCAACTCAACACCGACTGCTAAATGTGTATGTGCAAGAAAATCGACTTTTTACCTGAATATAAGATTGTCGAAATCTTCCAAATGCACTGCCGTTATGGCTTTATGTCAACTTCGATAAGATGAAGAAGGCTAATAAACTTTAACATATGATGTTAATGATTTGAAGCAACTCAATACTGACTGTTAAATGTGTATATACAAGAAAATCGACTTTATACCTGAATACAAGATTGTCGAATTCTTCCAAATGCACTGCCGTTATGGCTTTATGTCAACTTCGATAAGATGAAGAAGGCTAATTTACTTTTATATTTGATGTTAATGTTTTTAAGCAACTCAATACCGACTGCTAAATGTATATATCAAGAAAATCGAGCTTGATAACTTTTGATTAAAAGATTGCCGAATTTGCCAAAATCTCATCGGTTCTTTATTTGAAACGTTAGATTGGTTAATTACATTTAAAGATAATTTGATTTAAATTTGACAATTTAATGCCGACTGTTAAATGTGTATTCGGAAAGTCCACTTTATAACTGAATTAAGCATTTTGTCGAATTCTTCCCAATGCACTGCCGTTATGGCTTTATGTCAACTTCAGCAAAATGAAGAAGGTTAATTAACATAAATATTTGATATTGATGATTTGAGTCAGCGTACAAACCGACTGCTAACAGTGTATTTGCAAGAAAATCGGCTTTTTTCCTGAACGGAATGTCGAGTTCACCCCAAATGCGGCCGTTTTGGCTTTATGTCAACTTCGATAAGAGAAAAGGCTAAGAAACAAATATTTGATTTTAATGAAACCAACTCAGCACCGACTGCTAAATGTATATACAGAAAATCGACTTTATAGCTGAATATAAGATCGTCGAATTCAACATTATAAATAAAATTATCTTCAAATGCACTGCCGTAAATGGCTTTATGTCAACGTTTCGAATAAATGAACCGAAGGCTAATTTGAACTTTTATATTTGATTTTTTTAAAGCAACTAAATATCAGACTGCTAAATGTGTATATACGCACTGATATATATCGACTCTATACCTGAATATAAAATTGTCGAATTTATGCAAATGCACTGCCGTTATGGCTTTATGTCTACTTCGATAAGATGAAGAAGGCTAATTAACTTAAATTTTTGATGTTAATGATTTGAAGCAACTCAATACCGACTTTTAAATGTGTATGTGCAAGAAAATCGACTTAATACCTGAATATAAGATTGTCGAATTCTTTCAAATGCACTGCCGTTATGGCTTTATGTCAACTTCGATAAGATGAAGAAGGCTAGTTAACGTAAATATTTGATGTTAATGATTTGAAGCAACTCAATACCGACTGTTAAATGTGTATATACAAGAAAATCGACTTTATACCTGAATATAAGATTGTCGAATTCTTCCAAATGCACTGCCGTTATGGCTTTATGTCAACTTCGATAAGATGAAGAAGGCTAATGAACTTAAATATTTGATGTTAATGATTTGAAACAACTCAACACCGACTGCTAAATGTGTATATACAAGAAAATCGACTTTATACCTGAATATAAGATTTTCGAATTATTCCAAATGCACTGCCGTTATGGCTTTATGTCAACTTCGATAAGATGAAGAAGGCTAATTTACTTAAATATTTGATGCTAATGATTTGAAGCAACTCAGCACCGACTGCTAAATGTGTATATACAAGAAAACCGACTTTATACCTGAATATAAGATTGTCGAATTCTTCCAAATGCACTGCCGTTATGGCTTTATGTCAACTTCGATAAGATGAAGAAGGCTAATGAACTTAAATATTTGATGTTAATGATTTGAAGCAACTCAATACCGACTGCTAAATGTGTATATATACAAGAAAATCGACTTTATACCTGAATATAAGATTGTCGAATTCTTCCAAATGCACTGCCGTTATGGCTTTATGTCAACTTCGATAAGATGAAGAAGGCTAATGAACTTAAATATTTGATGTTAATGATTTGAAGCAACTCAATACCGACTGTTAAATGTGTATATACAAGAAAATCGACTTTATACCTGAAAATAAGATTGTCGAATTCTTCCAAATGCATTGCCGTTATGGCTTTATGTCAACTTCGATAAGATGAAGAAGGCTAATTAACTTAAATATTTGATGTTAATGATTTGAAGCAACTCAATACCGACTGCTAAATGTGTATATACAAGAAAATCGACTTTATACCTGAATATAAGATTGTCGAATTCTTCCAAATGCACTGCCGTTATGGCTTTATGTCAACTTCGATAAGATGAAGAAGGCTAATTAACTTAAATATTTGATGTTAATGATTTGAAGCAACTCAATACCGACTGCTAAATGTGTATATACAAGAAAATCGACTTTATACCTGAATATAAGATTGTCGAATTCTTCCAAATGCACTGCCGTTATGGCTTTATGTCAACTTCGATAAGATGAAGAAGGCTAATTAACTTAAATATTTGATGTTAATGATTTGAAGCAACTCAATACCGACTGTTAAATGTGTATATACAAGAAAATCGACTTTATACCTGAATATAAGATTGTCGAATTCTTCCAAATGCACTGCCGTTATGGCTTTATGTCAACTTCGATAAGATGAAGAAGGCTAATAAACTTAAATATTTGATGTTAATGATTTGAAGCAACTCAATACCGACTGCTAAAAATGTGTATATACAAGAAAATCGACTTTATACCTGAATATAAGATTGTCGAATTCTTCCAAATGCACTGCCGTTATGGCTTTATGTCAACTTCGATAAGATGAAGAAGGCTAATTAACTTAAATATTTGATATTAATGATTTGAAGCAAATCATTACCGACTGCTAAATATGTATATACAAGAAAATCGACTTTATACCTGAAAATAAGATTGTCGAATTCTTCCAAATGCATTGCCGTTATGGCTTTATGTCAACTTCGATAAGATGAAGAAGGTTAATTAACATAAATATTTGATGTTAATGATTTGAAGCAACTCAACACCGACTGCTAAATGTGTATATACAAGAAAATCGACTTTATACCTGAATATAAGATTGTCGAATTCTTCCAAATGCACTGCCGTTATGGCTTTATGTCAACTTCGATAAGACGTAGAAGGCTAATAAACTTAAATATTTGATTTTAATGATTTGAAGCAACTCAACACCGACTGCTAAATGTGTATATACAAGAAAATCGACTTTATACCTGAATATAAGATTGACGAATTTTTCCAACTGCTCTGCCGTTAAGGCTTTATGTCAACTTCGATAAGATAAATAAGGCTAATAAACTTTAATATTTGATGTTAATGATTTAAAGCATTTCAATACCGACTGTTAAATGTGTATATACAAGAAAATCGACTTAATATCTGAATATAAGATTGTAGAAATCTTCCAAATGCACTGCCGTTATGGCTTTATGTCAACTTCGATAAGATGAAGAAGGCTAATTAACTTAAATATTTGAAGCAACTCAATACCGACTGTTAAATGTGTATATACAAGAAAATCGACTTTATACCTGAACATAAGAGTGTCGAATTCTTTCAAATGCACTGCCGTTATGGCTTTATGTCAACTTCGATAAGATGAAGAAGGCTAATTAACTTAAACATTTGATGTAAATAATTTGAAGCAACTCATTACCACTTGCTAAATGTGTATATACAAGAAAATCGACTTTATACCTGAATATAAGAGTGTCGAATTCTTTCAAATGCACTGCCGTTATGGCTTTATGTCAACTTCGATAAGATGAAGAAGGCTAATTAACTTAAACATTTGATGTAAATGATTTGAAGCAACTCATTACCGACTGCTAAATGTGTATATACAAGAAAATCGACTTTATACCTGAATATAAGAGTGTCGAATTCTTTCAAATGCACTGCCGTTATGGCTTTATGTCAACTTCGATAAGATGAAGAAGGCTAATAAACTTAAATATTTGATGTTAATGATTTGAAGCGACTCTATACCGTCTGCTAAAAGTGTATATTCAAGAAAATCGACTTTATACCTGAATATAAGATTGTCGAATTCTTCCAAATGCACTGCCGTTATGGCTTCATGTCAACTTCGGTAAGACGAAGAAGGCTAATTAACTTAAAAATTTGATATTAA
>NW_026092371.1:0-6572 GCF_024586455.1 Bactrocera neohumeralis | reverse complement strand
ATTTTTCAAAACGTTTATTTTTTAAAAAATTTTAACATATTAAAACTAAAGTCACTAACTGATGATATGGACTATTTTTAGTGAAGTCAGAAGAGTGATTCTGCATTAGATTTACCAAAATATTTACTTTCGATGTTTTTCGCTGATTCGAAAAGAGACAAAACAGCTTAAATTATCGAAGTGACATTGTCAACAGTACCAGTGCGTATTCATTCCACATGCCAATTGATGCTGAAAATGCTTAGCATTCTCAGGCGCTGATCAACGCATTGATTTGATCCGTGTACTTTGAGTACCGTAGAGTAAGGCTGTCGTCAGCAGGTACCCACGTTAAACATTCCGGTTGTTGTACCTAATAGGGCACAAAAAGATTAGCATTCAATTATTACACGTTTGATGATAGTTATTTTCAAAATATTGATGTCTTCATTTGCCAACAGAATTTAACATTTTTAATGCTCAACACCAGTGAATGCAGAACTATGATGGTGTGTTTAGTTCCTGAAAATTCTTTCCAAGAAAACTTTTGAAAACTGTTCAATTTTCCAATAAAAACTGTTTTGAATTGAGTTGATTGGAAATTTCTAGGGCCTAAATTAAATAAAGCCAAATTAGAGAGGTTCATTTAATGAAGTCTACTTCCAAGAAGTATTTCGTCTCTACAGAAAGGGAAATCATATAAACAAATAAATACTTTTTTGAAGCGTACAACTGATAAACAGAATTGATTGTTCAGCTTGACAAATATTGGAATGTGATGTATTTTTGATTATTGCAAATTAGAAAACATAATATTTATGTACATTTGCATTTTAAACGAGAAGCTAGTACCAAATAAATTATTTGAAATTGACATGACGCCAAATGTTAAATATATGTATATCATCGTAAATAAGAAAATTTCATCAAATATAAATATATAAATTTTAATAAAATAAAAGATATTTGGAATCCATAAGTAAATCAGGACTTAAAAATCGATAGTGGCCATCGTATAGCAAAATCTTCAAACAAAAATATAATATAAGTGTACAAATATTAAGAGACGTAAAGGCGAAAGTCAAAACCTATTTTTAAAAACAATATTTAACAAGTAAGGAAGGGCTAAGTTCGGGTGTCATAATCGAGAAAGTACTATTATTAGTGCAACTTTATTGCAACTTTTGAGAGTATAAAAATGATGCCCTCTGAATTACATGAAAATGTCTGAGAGATTTACCGATATTTTCGGTGAAAAATTAGGTTATGTTAGGTTAGGCACTGAGTTCTTCGTCTTCGATATCAGGGACCTTGAAAAGTTATAATCCGATCACGACAATTTTTCCACAAGTGATACCTCAGCTCAAATACCGTATTTGTGTAAAGTTTTATTCCGCTATCATCATTGGTTCCTAATGTATATATTATACAGAGAAGGCATCAGATGGAATTCAAAATAGCGTTATATTGGAAGAAGGCGTAGTTGTGAACCGATTTCACCCATATTTCTTACATGTCATCAGGATGTTAAGAAAATATTATATACCGAATTTCATTGAAATCGGTCGAGTAGTTCCTGAGATATGGTTTTTGGTCCATAAGTGGGCGACGCCACGCCCATTTCAATTTTCAAAAAGCCTGGGTGCAGCTTCTTTCTGCCATTTCTTCAGTAAAATTTAGTGTTTCTGACGTTTTTGTTAGTCGGTTAACGCACTTTTAGTGATTTTCAACATAACCTTTGTATGGGAGATGGGCGTGGTTATTATCCGATTTCTTCCATTTTTGAACTGTATATGGAAATGCCTGAAGAAAACGACTCAGTAGACTTGGTTGACATAGCTATAGTAGTTTCCGAGATATGTACAAAAAACTTAGTAGGGGGCAGGGCCACGCCCACTTTTCCAAAAAAATTACGTCCAAATATGCCCCTCCCTAATGCGATCCTTTGTGCCAAATTTCACTTTAATATCTTTATTTATGGCTTAGTTATGACACTTTATAGGTTTTCGGTTTCGCCATTTTTGTGGGCGTTGCAGTGGGCCGATTTTGCCCATCTTCAACTTAACTTCTTATGGAGCCAAAAATACGTGTTTTAGGATCTACAAACAACCGTTTTCATCATAATATCTCAACTTTTTGGTCGGTTACAGCTTGCACGGACGGAGGGACGGACAGACAGACATCCGGATTTCGACTCTACTCGTCACCCTGATCACTTTGGTATACATAACCACTATATCAAAATGACTCTTTTTAGTTTTAGCCGTCTTGATGAAATAAAGTGGTTTAGAATGCTCTTAGTTCAAATGCGGCAAAATTTGCTCACTTTTTACCTACTGAGCCAGAAATGGGTCTCATCGCTGAACAAAATTTGGCACGAAAGCGTCGTATCTTCATGGAACTTTTCAAGATGCTACATAGACCGAAGAGATGTTAAGAAGGTCAGGATGGGCGTTCTTGCACAAGTATAGCGTTTTTACATGCAGCTCATCAATTTAAGATCTCGACGTAAAATGTCTGTATGTAAACATGATTGAAACGTTGTTTCCATGACAAAATACCTAACAATACTGAACACATGAAACATGACAGCTTGTCACCCGACTCAGGCGTTATCTCTCAAAAAAACGGCTAGCGGAAAAAGATACCATCTTGGATCACCATGGCAAACGAATCATATTGCCATATTTCTGGTTGTGGGTCGAATCTCTTAGCAAATTTTGCTGCCCAGTAACATATTGCTAATTAAAAATGTTATTGGACTGATAAGTGTATTCGTAAATTCGAGTCCCTAATAAGAGAAGGATAAACAATAAATATATACTATTTGAAACAATGGAGAAATTTTTCGATGAATATTAGTTGTGGTATATTAAATTGCCTTTTCTAAGGATTTCGCGGTACAACCAAAAAAACAAAAAGTTAAGATAATATTTTGTTGCTCCAAAAATGAATTCAACGATTCAACCAAGTATTGGAAAAATTGAGTGAACAAGCAATTTTTTCTCAGAAATGGTTCTAAACGCTTCCAATTAATATCGATTCCCCTAGCTAACCACTTCAAAATGACGTTCCATGCAACAAACTGTAAAAGCCAAATCCTCAAGTAATTTTCCCTCAACAAAGATTTGCATAAATTGCAGAGTGTCATGTTTGTTTTTGGATCGTTTAAAACTCATTTGGGCAGTAGCATTTGTTTCACTTGACGGGTGTTTGCTTTGATGGCACAATGTCCTACCGCTCTCAAAATCCCACCGCTACTCATGGCATTTCATATTGGCGTTGGAGTTTTTGCATTCTCGATTATATTTGACTTTCGGATGATACGGCATTTGATATTCCGAAAGTTAACGAACTCGAAATAATGCGTTTGAAATTTAAAACGTGATTGCATAATTTTTCATGCCCAATATGAGAAGGAACTTGATTATTGCGGATTTTTGTTGACTTATGACTAGCGTACAGAGTTAAATGGTGGGATAATACTTTTATTTATTAATTGGAGTTTTTATAATGCAACGTATTTTGATTTGAAAATGACTTTTTAATATTTATAATATATATTTATATATATAATATATTATATATATTTAATATATAAAATTGTTAAGGCTTTTGTTAAAGAGAGCACTCCACGGTTATAAAGGCATTTTTAAAAAATATAAAAAAGTTAGATTTTCATTTATTTTAATAAAAATTAAAATATTATTTCATTTACTGTGGCGGATTTAGAAATTTGCCCCCAGTAGGCTTTTCAATTTTTGCCGCCCCTATTGACCTCATGCGCTAGGTTTAGTTCACAATCGTTATTAATTACATTTATTATGTTATTGAAATTGCAACTTTATGATTTGTGCTCTATCGTCCTCATTACATCGTTTTTTTCGTTATTAGTATGATTTTGAACTAAGGATAGTTGTGCCAGTTTCTAGATTATTTTTACAACCCACGATTTAGTGAAGAGTGTTAAGTGTTGAGCTGCAACACTAAACACAGCAGGATGGACCATAGAGCTCGAGGGATGTACTAATTATAAGATGGGATAAGGTATGCCTAAAAATACTTATACACCATATGAACACAGCTTATACAAAATAACGTTTAATTGTTAAATATTTTTATTCCACTTACAATATAAAAACAACACGAACAATATCTATTAAATAAGCTGTTAACAATCAGGTTAATAGTTACAATGAGATCAATTAAGTTTTACATTAACTTTTTGCGAGATTTTAAATTCGCAAAATTATTAATTATATCGTCGTATGAGATCTTGTTCATTCACTCTATGCACAAAAGAGATAAGGCGTTAAGCTTTTCTTGACTTAAAGTAGATCGTAGATAGTTTTTTACTCGCTTTAAGCAAGAAAAGCTTCTCTCACCTGAACAATTTGTCACTGGTGTACATAGAGCCATGAAGTGCTATATCCAAGTTTGGATAAATGTTCCTCCAAATTCTGTTCACGTAGAAACAAAGATAGACTTGTTAATGATCCAGAATCTGGTTTTATCAAAATTCTTTCAGAAGAAAGATGACATTGAAAGTATACGCATTCCGAACTAAATCAGTTTCTAAATCATTGGGATACATTTTTTTCCAAGGAAAGGGCTTTTTCCGCCAGGGGCGATGGTAACAACTCACTCATTTTGGTTAAAATGAAAACTTCTCGTTAAATTCGTTGTAGGCGTTTTGCCGTTTTTCTAACTCGGTCACCAGTCTACCTACGAGGACGAGAAACGTGTTAACTCTGAAACTTTCACTCGCAATCATTGTAATAACTTCTTCTGATGTTTCATCAAATCTTTTTTTTCTTTTCGGTTGCCTTTTGCCGATTTCTGTTGTGTACTGTTTCGATACGTTTATCTCCATCGCCTTTTCTTCGAAATACTTGAAATTCTCTCGTTCAGCTACGAAAACTTGCGAAGTGATTCGTAAAGATCGAACGGTGATCAAATCTACGGCTGAAGCCTGAATTTGAACATTCACTTTGTTTATTCTTTCCAAAAACATTCCACACACCATTACCGCCGTTTCCAGTTTCTCCAAATTCTAGAGTATTTCCGCCGCTTTTTGTCGTGTTACAGGCTTTTCGGTACAATCCTCTTTGATTGATTCCAAAGTTTTAAGAACTTCGTGCCAAGAATCTCTCAAACTTTTACACGTCCTCTCTCGCTGACCAAAGTGTCAGATTCACTCTTTCAGGGTTTGGTTTCCCGATTTCACTCATTAATTTAAGCCAGCATTGTGTCGGTCGAGTTTACAAAAAAAACATAAATTTCCTGTAGCGTCAAAAAAAGCGACATGCTTCCATACACGACTCAGCAGCCGCAGTTGCCACTAAATTCAAAGAATGGGCAGAGCAAGGCATGCTAAATGCGAAAGGTGCTTGCTTTCAATTTTTGCCTGCAACCCATTGTATATGCCTGACATGTTCGCGGCATTATCATATGACTGTCCACGACAGTCTTCAATATTTATGCCCAGTGTTTCGAGCTCCGAAATAATGACAGAAAACATTTCTTCAGCTTTATATCCCACCGACGGCAAAAACTTATAAAACGGTTATATACCTTCTTTGTCGAAGAAGAAAAAGGAAAGTTTGGATTTTTTAGGTATGTAGCAATTATTTCATTACACGAATGTTTTTATTTTTTGATAGTACACTTTATTAACAATGTTTGTGCGAAATTTCGTGGAAAATATCAAATAGTTTTTAAGGGGTGGCTGTTTCTCTTAGAGGCCTTTTTTTGGCAGAGCCTTGCGGTGACAATTCCCCAGGTCGAACAAGTCAACTGAAACCATAAAAGTAAACAAATTTCGTTAGTTTAGTGTAATTCTTTGTGCTTGAATGATCGTTTTCATGATTTTTTTTGTGCACACGGGAACGTTTTATGCAAAAAATGAACTTTTTGGTCACTAGAAATTTCACTAAAAAATTCATTTCGGCGAAAAAAAAGTTTGTGCGTAAAAAGTCGATCGTTCAAGCACAGAAAAATTTCATTACGAACATTTTAAAAAAATATTTGAAGAAAATCGGTTCAGTAGTTTTCCCGCCAATCCATGTCACCGCAAAGTCATTTTTCTAAAAACACCATTTCTAGATATGTATTCGCACGACGCTGCCCGCTCGGTTTGGGGGCGCGAAGAGGCGCGCGGTTAGAAGTGTTGTAACTTTTTTTTTACTGTTCGAATCTCTATGAAGATTTGAGAAAATGTTCTCAGGGAGTTGTTCTTTAGGACAAAGCAATAAAAAATTTAGATCTTCTGAAATTAAAAAAGGTATATAACCCCTTAACAAATCTTTCACACGGTTCGCATGATTCTTAAACGTATCTAATAACAAGGGTAAGTTGATCTACGTGTGCTATATCTGGTGTTGAATCTATGATTAAAGAAAAATATTTCACCCTTAAATATTTAAAATTTGAAACATATTACACGTTAAATATAATATACGTATTTAATTTAATAAATGGGTCAAATTTCTTTGTGTAGGTATACAATTTTATTTTATTTCTGTAAGACAAAATAAAATGTTTGGGCCAAATTTGCCGCCCCTAAAATCTGCCGCTCTAGGCTCCAGCCTACT
>NW_026092370.1:0-7684 GCF_024586455.1 Bactrocera neohumeralis | reverse complement strand
ACCTATCCCAAACTTTGAGGTCGGAAGGCATTTAAGAGGCACGAAAAATGCCATTTTATTTTAATTAGTTAATTTAATTATTTCACAATTATTATCAATTTTTTTTTAAAGAATGTATATTAAAATAAAGCAATTTTTTTAAATAAAAAACTAATATTTTGAAAACTTTCCATAAATTTAAGAAAATATCCATCGCAACCATTCTCCGGGTAAAATCGACCATCTTGAATGCCAATAGAAAACTCAACACCGAACTCAACCCACAATGACGTTCCTCAATGGGCACCTCTCAGCTGTCCCTTTGTTTACATTATCAGCTGATAGTTTCTCTACCCCTTTACGATCGCGATGGTTTGTACAATAGAATTCTTCTTTATTACATGAGTTTCATGGTTTAACCTAAACCTAAAGAGAACGTAAATCACGACGCGGAGAACGTAAGCAAACTTCACTGAATTCAAATCATATTATCACCTATCAGTGAAAAACATGCGCGCTGCTCATATATACATACATATGTATAAATATATCTATATAAATTTTTAATTATCGAACCTATATAAATGTATATTTAGGTAGTAATACAAAACCTTAATCCATTATATATTTGCAAAGATTTTTAGAATACATTATAACATCAATTTCAAAATACATACTTACATATGTGCTTTTTATTTGTGCATATTAAATAAGCGGAATAAGCGGATATTGGAATTATCATTATTTTTCTATTAACACTGAAAATGCTCAAGTCTGCTATTTTAGAGCCCCTGATGTAAAAACTCTGGTGAAACACGCTTATAGTTTGTTATAATTTGTATGCTGTGAAAAGTTATATATCATCAATCGTGAACTTCATTTATGCCACAAGTGCCATGTGGACCGAATCAGCTGATACGACCTATCTTATGAGAGCGCGATGTAAATGATCAGAATCCCGTGAGGATACCGTAAATTTCACGATTTGGATTTTTCCGTAGAAACGCGTTAGCAGATTGCCTCTCTCACAAATGCAGGGTTGCCAGTCTCGATATACTGTAGTAGTTATAAAAATTGTCTTCAATATGTTTGAAATTTTCTTAAACTAACTCAAAATCAGAGTTTCGAATGCTATTATTTATAAATATATAAACTATTTTAATAGTTTGTTTTCTGTTTGATATTTAATATTATGAAAAAATGTAATTGAAAACTTATATGTATGTGTACGAAACTATATATGTGTAATGGGCAATGGCAACATTGTTCAAAAGAAAACCAAAAAAAGATGGGTGACTACTAAATTATTTCATAATTTTATTAAGCTTCTTTTGTCTAACTTTATTAATATACTAATGCCACGTACTAAGCAACACTAACTTACGCAGATATTGTGTGACATAACGGCCAGCAATATCCAGTAGTTTTTTGAGAACTTTCTTTTAATCATTTTCAATAGATTCGTGGAATCTTCTGTTTTCACAATTTCGATGTTCTTTTGCCACACCACTTTCTATTAAATACGAATCCTCTACGACCGGGGTGAGGGCTTCATCATCTAAGTGTACATTTTAGAGTCTTCTCGGTTTGTTAATCTGCAATAAAGTAAGTTTTAGTTAAATTCACCTTGATTTCTAAATATGTATAGGTATATTTAAAAAGAATAATTCGTAATTAAAATATTTATTAAATAAGAATTTACTTGTTGAAACGCCAAAAATTATCTAACCTATTGCGCATTTCCCAGCTTTCGTTATTAATTCATCTTCTTCAAAAATTGTGTATCGCCCTTTTTCTTTTAACATATTAAATTTTGCTAAGCTTGAACGTCGATAGTTTTTCTTTTCTTACTCATTTTCTCCCATTCAATCAAAATTGCACAAAATGTAAGTGTTGCTGAACAGCAGGAAATGTTTCAATGTGTTTTATGTAATCTGTTACCTCCGTCTTGCAGGGTTTTTTTAATTCAGCAATCTCGAAAGTTCATGGTAATAGGGCATTTGCCATACATTTATAATAGATGATATTTTTGGGGCACGATTTCTATTACTTTGGAGGAGGGTAAAACACCCGAATTTCAGATAAATAGGGTATGTGCGGATAGGAAGCTTCTCCAGAGAAGAGTAACCAAATATAATATAAAAATAACTCATATTTTTTAAAATATTCAAAGTGATTAAAAGTTCAAAAATTTGCAATAAATTACATGTTTTTCTTTTGTATATTTAAACATACACTCTGAGCTGTACCTAAAGAAACTAACAAACCATCGCCGATTGTTTCACTTCCTTTGCTGGTCGAACAGCTTCGTCAACAAGCTATCGTATAAATGTATGTTTTTGTATGAACTTGAACTTACATATGGACGCTGGATTTTTGCAAGCCACGGAAAATATTCTAGAATTGACAACATTATAAATCCTCAACAGCTATGTTGCCACTTTTTTCACCTCTTTCTTTTAGAACAAACACCAGAAGATGTTTAATTTATGATTTTTAGCTTTATCGTCGCTAAAGACGCTTGTTGACAAAGGCATTCTCGGGGAGATGTTACGGCGTCTGTTTTTATGAATGAAACGGCTTAGCTTGTGGAATATGTGCCTGCGTTTATGAATGAAATCGCATTTGTTGTAAAAAATTTTTCACATTTGGACTTCGCCAATTTGGCTACCATATTGACTTGTGATGCTTCTGCCTATTTAGACAATTGTTGTTTTTGTAGAACAAATGCTTAACCCTCTAACAGGCAAGACCGCCCTGAGGCCTTTAATAAATTGTCACAAACTCATAGAAATTTTATTTTTGCTTGCAATTTTTATAAAAACCGTAAATAATACATTAACTCATATTTTCTTAGAAAAATTAAATTATTTTGCTTGCAATTGAATTAAGAAATTCGGTGTTAAAGTTCAATTAATTCTGGCGCCGATTTTTAAAATTTTCAAAATTAAAATAAAAAGTGTTTTGAGAATAAGTAAGTTAATTTATTTGAAGCTATTATACTTTTAAATAAAAATAAGTTTTGAGTTTTAAAAAGTTAGGATTTTCAAAAAAATCGATGTTTTCTTAATATATATATCTGAGTATACAAAATTTCAAGTCGAATGAATATTTTCCAGAAGAAATTAGTGATGGATGATTAAGTTGTAAAGTGCAAAACTTTAAACGCGTTTTTCTCGAAACGGTGTTTTCAAAATCGGTGAAACAGATTTCTCAGAAACGGCTCAACCGATCGGTCTAAATTTTCACAAGCTTTTAATATTTTTTTAAAAAGTTTCCCATCCCGATGAAAATTTCTTATTTTTATAAACAATTATAGACCCGAATTTTGGTCGAAAATCGAACCTTTTGCTTTGAGTAGCACCATTTTGTCAAAAAATTTTTTTGAATTCTTCGATCAATACTAGATTATTTATTATATTAATGAAATTTATTTGGTTTTTGCATTTTAGATGATCCAGTCCAGAGATATTTCACCGCAAGTTTTTTGGCAACGTTCCCGATCATTATTTTGCCTGTGAATATACGTCATAATATACCTGAAAATATTAGTTTTCTTGGAAAAATGCCTTTTTCCTAACTGATTAACCTACTAAACATTTATTTATTTTATTTTTTTTTTTCAAGAAATGGAGCACAGAAATGAAGGAAAATAAAAACTAAAAGTAAACTTAGTGATGGAGTCATGTGAAGTTCACGCAAGTGAGGAAAGTTCTCTGATCGCCATTCACTTGGGAGTAGCCAGAAACGATTCTTTTACACATGGCTCAAGCAGCTCACAGCTTCCGGTCTTTGACCAAGTATCCTCTGGGTAGCCTAAGAATATCCGTTCGAAGGCGAGCTAAAGTGAGAAGGCGAAACATCCCCATAAGGTTGTGCGCTGGGCTTGGACCCGCCACGTAAAAAACACCCCAATGAAAAGGAAACAACAAGCCTCGGATGAGATACTCCCTTTTGATGACAACCATGGCAAACGAAATAAGGACTACGATTTGAGAGCATGCACCTGGAATGGCCGGTCGCTTAATTAGAAAGGTGCCGCTGCCCAGCTGGTTGATGTCCTCGTGAAAATAAAGGCTGACATCACCGCCGTCCAGGAAATGCGATGGACGGGACAAGGACAGAGACGAGTAGGTCCTTGTCACATTTACTACAGCGGGCCATATAAAAAGAGCGCAAGTTTGGTGTTGATTCGTGGTGGAAGAGAGACTCCGTCACCGTACTATCATTCACTCCGGTGAATGAACGTCTAGCCACAATCCGCATCAAAGCGAGGTTCTTCAACATATCGCTGATTGCGCCCACGCCCGACGGAAGAGAAGGACGATGTCACCAAAGATGCCTTCTATGAGCTGCCCCCGCCACGATGTCAAAATCGTGCCTTCCGACTTTAACGTCAGGGTCGGCAAAGAAGGTATATTTGGTACTACGGTCGGTAAATTCAGCCTCCACGACGAAACATCCCAAATGGGTTGAGGCTGATTGACTTCGCCGGGGCCGAAATATGGTTATCTGTAGTACTAGATTCCAGCACAAGAAGATTCATCAAAGCTGCCTGGCTGTCTCCGGATCGAAAAACTATCAACTAGATCGATCATGTTGTGATAGACGGAAGACACGTCTCCAGTGTTTTAGATGTGCGTGCGCTCCGAGGTCCTAACATCGACTCGGACCACTATCTTGTTGCAGCCAAGATTCGCACCCGCCTCTGTGCAGCAAAAAATGCACGCCAACAAACACAAGGAAGGTTCGACGTCGAGAAGCTGCAATCACAACAGATAGCCGAACGATTTTCTACTCGACTTGCACTCCTGCACTCTGAGAGCAGTCGACAAAAACTCGGTATAAGGGAACAGTGGGACGGCATTTCAAACTCTTTACAACTGAAACTATTGGTTTTCGGAAAATGCAAAAGAACAACTGGTACGACGAGGAGTGCTGTGTCGCAGCGGAGAGAAAACAGACTGCCTACCTCGCAACGTTACGATCGACCAAAACACGTGCGGGATGGGATAGATATCGAGAGTTAAAGAGAGAAGCGAGTCGCATATGCAGACAAAAAAGGGAGAGGCCGAAAGGCGTGAATATGAAGAGTATGAGAAGCTGGCCGATAGGGGTAATGCTCGAAAATTCTACGAACAAATGTGGCAGCTTACAGAAGGTTTCAAAACTGAGCATACTCTAGAATAATCTAGAATAAAATTCCCAATCTTTTCTGTCCCCGATTTTAGTTTTGCCTGTTAGAGGGTTAAATTTTTGTTAGTGACATATTGTATTAACATGTGTGTCTTAGAGGTGTCTAGGAACTTATTTTTCAAAGTACCAAAAGAAAAATAAAATATTTTTTTTTCTTTGATCCACCTTAATATGCATTGATGTTTGACGATGAATATCTCGTAAACGCTTAACTTAATCGAAAATCATAAGATCATTTTACAGAGAAAAATTTCCTACAAAAACTATGAGTTTCATCATTCATAATAATTTTATTTCATTGAGTTATAAAATTCATAAGAAATAAAAATTTTTCAAAAAATAATCAAACCTTAACTGTTAATATCTTTTAAACGTTTGGGTTTACGAAAAATCATAATAGACCCTTTTTTAGAGCATTCAATTACCTAAAAAATCAAAGGAACAAAATATTTTTTCAAGTAGTTGGAAGCGAGATATAAATTTTTCTATCTGATAATAAGAAAAAAAGGAAAACTGTATGTAGGAGGACCTTCCGTTACAATTAAAAACTCATGTTTGGAGAGGCTTTCTTAGAGGTGTCTAGGAACCTATTTTTCAGAGTATCAAACGAAAAAAATATATTTTTTTTTTAATCACTCTAATGCACACACATATTTATTTTTCTACATATTCTGTTTGAGTATGTGGAGAACTGTTAAAAATGTTAACATTTCACAGCGTGAATTCTGTGGTTCTGAGGTGAATTCCATACTTCAATTCTATAAAATGTTCGACATCGAACCTACCTTCTCTACGATTTAAGTTCTCTGGTTCAACTTCATGTTCCATTGCCGCCCAGACTGCTTTACTCCATACAATACCTTTTTCAGCTTCAAACAATGATTTGGATAAACTATCTACAAACTATTTGGTGGAGATTAAACCATATTCGCTGCAAACGCAAAATCATACTTATTGTGCTAAATCGCACCACCGGTGAAATGTATCTTTATAATTCACACCGTAATTTTGCGAACAACCCATAGCAACTAATCTTGATTTAAAACGTTCTATCTTACCGTTTTGTCTTTCTTTAAAGTAAAACCCACTTGCTGCGCACTGCTTTCTGCCCTTTCGGCAATTTTGCAAGTTGCCATGTATCGTTGTCTAATAACAATTGGTATTTATTTTCTTTCTCTAAACATTCGGTACCCAGATATAAGGGATTTCACCAAAAGTACCACGCCCATCGTCCAATTTTATCCTGGTCCCTATAAGGCTTATCATACCATCCCTTTAGCAAATTTCTGGCTCATTTAGTTATTATTGATTTCTAGGGCTTTTAGTAGTTTTGAACAGTACCGTTATATGGAGAGTGAGTGGGGTTTTCGTCCGATCTCATCTATTTTCACACTATCAGTAGGAGTTTATATAATATTCGTTCTGGGCGAACTAGGTTGTTGTAGCTTTAGTGGTTGAGATATGCAAACTAAACATATTAGAAGGGCAGGGCCGTCCATTTTTGAAAAATATATCCCCAGGTACCGCTTGCTACTGCGATCCTCTGTTTCAAATTACTTCAGCTTTCTATCTGAATTATGCTTAGTTATGGCACTTGTATGTTTCAATTAATGGCGATTTGTGAGCGTGGCAGTGGTCCGATTACGTCCAATTACGCCCATCTACGAACTCGAAATTTTTTTAGAAACCTACATACTTACATTTCATCAAGATATCTCAATTTTTACTCAAGTTACAGCTTGGACGGACGGACAGACAGACAGTCAACCGGATCTTAACTTTTCTCGTCATCTGATCATTTATATATATATATAACCCTATAACTATCTCGCTTAGTACAACCGTTCAGTGAACAAAAATAAATACTTCTGTATCAACTGGTTGCAAGGTTGATAATAATAACTGAAAGAAAAGATTAATATTATCTGATAATTTAAAATATAAAACAAACATTAACATTTATATTTGCTGCTTCTGATAATATTGTTTAAACATAACTACTTTTTTCAATTCTGTTTTGATTTCCAATACTATAAAAACAAATGAATTAAAACAAACAAAACTGGTAAAAGTCAATGAACTTTATTTGCTGCTACATGATTTGTTTCAAGCACGAATAACTTGTGTCTTTCAATCGTTTTTATACCTGAACAGGGGTGATTGTCACAAGTTTTGTAACTATAGAAGGACAAATGAATTAATAACAAATGATCAGTAAACTGAGTCGATTTAGCTATGTCCGTCTGTCTGTCCGTCCGTCTGTCTGTCAATCTGTCTGTCCGTCGGTATATATACGAACTAGTCGCTCAGTTTTTAAGATATCGTTTTATAAATTTTGCAAACATAATTTTCTCTTCAAGAGGCTGCTCATTTGTCGAACTGCCGATATCGGACCACTATAACATATAGCTGTCCGTACAAACTGAACGATCGGAATCAAGTTCTTGTATGGAAAACTTCCTCATTTGACGATATATCTTCACGAAAATTTGGTATGAGTTATTTTGTT
>NW_026092369.1:0-7725 GCF_024586455.1 Bactrocera neohumeralis | reverse complement strand
GCGTTGAATAACAAATTCCTTTAACAATGGGTTATCGTTAAAGAGGCGGAAGTATGGCATCCACTTCTCTTATAAATGAGGATAGGTCGTAACCATGCTTCCGTTGAATGGCCTTATTCTCGAAGCTTCCTTCAGGAGCTCAGGCTGTTAATAGTTGCCATGGTGAGGTTCGAATTTTTCTTCTTTTTTATAAAAACTTTTTTATTTTTTAAAATTAATTTTTGTGTTTTTTTTGAATGTGTGGATTTTCTTCGGAAAATCCGAGCGACCCGTTTGACCAATCTTAAGATTATGTCAGACGTTTACCGACTGCGCCAATTACGAAACAATTTTAGACGACCGGCTCTTTAGAGTGTCAGAATAAATGTGTCTACTTATTTCAAAGATTTTCTTGCTTTTATAGTTTTACAAAAATACTTATCTTCTAATTTACAGAATTCTTATCTGTGGGAAAATTCCCACAGTGCTGTTTATCCTCTCTATTACTATCATGTGGCTGAATTTGCATTTAATATTTATTTAGGATCAGTGTTTCTTCTCATATCCTAATTTTACATATCTTCTGGTTTTCTTAAATAAATGTATCTTCTTATCTACCAGACTATTTTCACACCATCTGTGTTTGCTGTTGTTCTTGGAGTTAGTATGGGATGTAACTCGTGCAACATAATAACCTCCGCACAATAACCACAAAAAAAAATAGTTTTTTTCCATGTTATTTATAGTATGGAAAATAGAAAATTTGAAACAGGCACTTCTTAATATTAATACTAAGAGCTCATCTTTTGAGTGACTTTCTTTTTCACATTTTCGAAAGTTTTTAGCCTGTTTTTCAGTTGAAAAAAAAGATTGCCTCAGAATGACACACCTAATATACATTTATATATAGTATACATATATACATTATATATATATACATATATTGTAGATTACACCAAACTGTGTTCTTTGCCGTATTTCGTTTTTACCAAAAGTTACTTATAACTGTTTGGTAACCGGTATATTTTTTCAAAATCAGTGAAATAAAGTGAGAATAACTTGATGAGTTATTCTATGCAAGTTAAAAGAATTTGTCACAAAATTTTCATCGTAATAATATACATATATGCAGAAATTGAGAAATGAAAATGAAATAATTAAAAAGGAATCGATACGACTCACTTTGATATCCGTCATGGAAATTTGGGGATTAGGGTTAGCCAATGTGTGGGTCGGTAGGTTTGGTCCCTGTAATCCTGTCCTGGAATGGTTAGGTGGGTCTCTTGTGCTTGCTGGCTTGTTGTTCTTTGTTTTTATTCCCAGCCCGATTTATGTATTAATATGTAATTAATTATATATATGGCTTTTTGATGCCGCCCGTTTTCTTTTGATTGTAAATGTATATATATATACATTTGTGGTACATATATACTTATATATATTTATTTTATTTATTTTCCGCGCCCGATTTCTTTTGTTTGTTATAACTGCTAATTTTTGGCAACGCACTGTTAATTATATGTTAAACACATGATTTCTATATGTATGTATGTACATTTTTTTTTGCACTAAACTTCGCTGTAGGGTTTGCACCAGCGCAAAGTAATGACACTTATATGTATGTACAAATATATATGTATATTTTTTTCCACCGTGCTCTTTCTCAATTTTGGAGCACTTTAGCACTTCTTATTTGGATCTGTTTTCTGTTTCACTACACTTGTATTTCCTGAACCAGCGCACTTTTTAGTTATTTATTAAATTTTTTATTTTTTTTTGTCACCAATTTTTTCTTTAGTACTTCACCTTCTCGGTTTTTTATATTTTTAGTAAAACTAGTTTGCTAGTTTTTCACCAAACCAAAAACCAAACTCTATAAGTCACTCATAATTCCCGTCCTGCTGTATGGTGCAGAGTCTTGGACGATGTCAACAATGGATGAATCGACGTTGCGAGTTTTCGAGAGAAAAGTTCTGCGAAAGATTTATGGCCCTTTGCGCGTTAGCCACGGCGAATACCACATTCGATGGAACGATGAGCTGTACGAGATATACGACGACATCGACATAGTTCAGCGAATTAAAAGACAACGGCTACGCTGGCTAGGTCATGTTGTCCGGATGGACGAAAACACTCCAGCTCTGAAAGTATTCGACGCAGTACCCGCTGGGGGAAGCAGAGGAAGAGGAAGACCTCCACTCCATTGGAAGAACCAAGTGCACGTAGCGAAAAGAAGAAACGACTGGCGCGCTGTTGTTAACTCGGCTATAATCGCTTAAGCGGTGTCTACGCCAATTAAGAAGAAGAAGAAGAAGTTTGCTAGTTTTTCACCATAGTGTCATTCAGAATGGCTCGAAGGACCATAGTTATTTTACCACTTACTTACGTAGATAACTAATTTAGTACTTACACCTTAGTACCCACTCCGGAATAAAACCTTTTTTTTGTTATGGCCAAATGGTTGCCTTTAATTCGTTAAGGTATTCACCAGTTTTACAAATTCGTTTACAATACTTTAAATATAATACAAGTAATGCTAAAGAAAAAATCTCCCTGGTCGGATACCAGTGGAGTGACAGTAAATGTATGGAAAACCGTGAATTTATGGGCTCCTTGGTCGGATACCAATGGAGGCTGTACCAAATATATAAAAAAGTCGAAATTAAATTGGATGAACTGCTGCGCGTCGGCGATCAACTGATGATGCAAGATGATTTGGGTTGCGCGCCGAAAAAGAGACGAAGCAAAAAAGAGAAAAGCTGCTGCGCGCCAAAAATAGTAAAAAGAAACGTCCGCTGATGTGAATCGCTCGTAGATCGTGATCGAAAGAAGAGCGGCCTCTTCCAGGAGGAGGGTTTTTGCTCGTTGGGCTGTGGAGAGTTATGGTGAGTTGATGTACGGCGTGCATTGGTATGTGTGTAGGTGTAGACTTCTGCTTCCAGTCGATGAGTGTTGTCTCCAAATGTGGTGAGTGTGCCAGTGTTGCTTTGTGAGTGGTGTGTTGTGTGGTGTAGTGATGTAGGAGAGCCGGAAGCTTAACTCATTTAGCCAATCATTTAATACATTCATACGCATCTATCCTGCAGATACTTATGTATGTATGTAATATAACATGCGCGAGTTACGTCGCCGTCGTTGCAAGCCAAATCGCTGCCGACGTCGCCGTCACCGCACTTCCACATTGACTGGTCTGCATAAATGTAACCAAAGCATAAAATGTATCCAAAGCATATTTAAACACAAGTAACACCTACTAAATTTCATATTTTTTCGCATATCTCTTTCCTACGTTGGTCATGTTACGAAAATTGCAATAATGCTCTACATTATGAAATGCCAACTAAACAAATTTTGTAAATGAAGAATTAGACTAAGAAATTTCAGTTTTATTCAATAAAAGTTTAGAAATAATTCGGACACTGAAGTGTACGGTTGTTTTAATCACATTTCTCATTTCTGGCGCAGTCGATAGGATATTAGTTTCACCTGCCTCTGCATTTATTCTGCTCATGAAGTCAGCGGCAGTGTTGTCCTTTCCCTTGACATAACTTATGTTAATGTCGTATTAACCTAATTTGAGGAGCCACCTCTGTAATCTAGGATTTATATCTTTTCCTTTATTTTTACAATATAGCCACTTAAGCGGTTGATGGTCTGTCATGAGGTCGAATTGTCTCCCGTAGATATACGGTTTGAAATAGTTGACCGCCAAGACTATGGCTAGCAGCTCTTTTTCCGTCGCTGAGTATTTTCTTTCGTCGTTTAGTGATCTGCTTGCATAGCTTATGGGGTGTTAAGCTTGCATAGCTTCTTGTGTTAAAATAGCTCCAATTGCAAAATCACTTGCATCTGTTGTTACGGAGAATTTGAGTTTGAAATCCGGATACTTGAGTACTGGTGGGTTCGTCAAAAGTGCTTTCAATTTCTCGAACGAATTTGTCTATTGGGGGCCACGGATGTTAATTTTAGCTCCCTTTTTCAAATATTTTGTTAAGCCTTGAGCCACATAGCGTAATCCCGTATAAATTTTCTGTAATAGCCGGTCATGCCCAAAAACGATTTTATTTGTTTAACCGTTTGCGGTAACTTCGGTTCCTGTATGTTTTTTATTTTGTTCATATTTGGTTTGATTCCCTCTGTGGTTAGTATATGGATAAATATTCTGTTGACTTTGCGAAGAATTTGCACTTATCTATCTGAATTTTTAAATTGTATTCTGCTAATTTGTTAAAAAAATTTTGGATACTTTCTGTGTGCTCATCGATATTTGTACTAAATATTAATATGTCGTCTAGATAGACTACACAGATTTTATTTATATATTCCTTAAGTACTGAATTTATTAGGCGTTGGAAGGTGGCCGGGGCGTTTTTGAGCCGAATGGCATTCTGATGAATTCATAGTGTCCTAAAGGGGTTGAGAATGCTGTTTTCTTTCTATCGCTTTCTTTAATTAGAACCTGGTGAAATCCTTTTGCAAGATCCAGGGTTGTGAAGTATTGAGCTCTTCCTAGTTTCTCTAAAATACTATCTATATTTGGTATCGGGAATTTGTCATTAACTGTGATTTCATTAAGGCTCCTGTAATCGACGACAAGACCCTATTTTCTTTTGCCAGAATTGTTTATTTTCTTCGGTACTATCCAAAGGGGTGAAATATATGGTGAATTACTTTCCTGTATTATTCCCTGTTCTAGCATATCCTTAATTTGTTTCTGTATTTCTTTCTCATGTGTTTGGGGATAGCGATATATTTATGCGTAAGATGGTCTGTCCGTTGTTGTAATTATTTCGTGTTTAATTTCATGTGTATGCGTTAGCATCTGTCCCTCAGTAAAGAATAATTTATTATTATTTTTTCCACTAACATTTTTAGTTTATTTACTTCCTCGTCATTCATATTTTCATGATATAATTTAGTTTACGATTTCCGCAATAGAGTTTTCCTCTGAGTAGCTTTCAATATTGTGGATTTCCTCGTAGTAGTTGAAGGGGCATTTATTAATAAAATGTGTTTTCACTTTATTAATTTCTATAAAACTTTCTCCTAAGTTAATGATTGTTTCCATTGGTTTCAGGATATTTTGTCCTATTATGGCGTCAAAATTCCTATCATTAAAACTTGTTACCTTTCAGGCAATATAATTGCTTTCGTTCAATTCTTTTGGTAGTGGTATTATTAGTTCGTGTGTTAAAACGGTTTTTTCAGACAGGGTATTAAAAAAAAGTGGTTTATTTAATTTGCTATGTTTATAATGAGAGAAAATGTTTTTGTCAATCAACGAGGTGGTAGATCCGGTATCTACTAGGCATTTTGTTGTAACCAATGGTTAGTTCGACTATCGGTAAATCTGATTGTGATCCTGCAATGGAAAATTTGATTCCTGGATATGATCAACTTCCATGGGTTGTACTTGATTGTTACTGTAGCGTCCCGGCTGGTGTTGTCGGTTTTGTCCTGAGTTTCTGTTTTGCCTAATGCTATTATTGGAGTTGAACCATTGCTTATCGTTTTGTCTTGTTACGCCTGATTCAAAGCGATTAGCAAAATTTCTGCTCCTCGACGTATTGGTGAATCTATTATTATTGGGCATTCTATTGGTGTTAAGATTGTCTCTCATGTCATTATTATTATTATTGTTATTGTTATTCTTATTATTTTTTTTATTGTAAAAATAGTTCCTTGTACTGTTGTTATTATAGTTTATTAAGCTTGTTTCTTCTAGGGTGTAGTAAGCTAATCTAAGCGAATTTATATTTCTCGCATACACTATTGAATATAAGTGTGGCGATATGTTGCTCAAAAATGTTTTTAGAATAAGAGACACATTAATGTTTGGGGAGAACTCTAATGGTTTCTCCGAATCTTCGTTATACTTAGCGTTCATTTTATCTAGTATGTTTCTTAAATTGTAATAATATTGACTTATAGTTCTTCATCGATATTGCTCGATGAAGGAGTTGATTATACGTTTCTCGAACTCCAAAGTTTTTGATCAGTTCCAGTTTAATTTCATTCCACGTTGCCGCCTCGCTCAGGGTCTGGATAACCCGGAGAGCTTCTTCTTGTATTTTGGTTTTGATGTACCTCTCCAGGATGTATTTTTATATTGCTAAGTTGTCGTTAAATAGGGGAAGTATCAAGTCGACCTCCCGTAAGAATGATGTTAAGTCATTCTCCCCATTTCCGAAGTATGGGCGGATTCTCGCTGCTTCTTTGATTAGCTCCGTGACCGGGCGTTGTTGTGTTTTTTGGTTGTTCAGTTTTTCGAATATTTTAAATTGATTTGTTACTCAAATTGTTTTTTTTTCACTTAATATCTTAAATTGATTAGTAAAAGAGTTTGTTTTTATTTATTTATTTTTTCACTTAATATCTTAAATTAATTTGTAAAAGAGTTTGTTTCTATTTATTTATTTTTTCACTTAATATCTTAAATTGATTTGTAAAAGAGTTTGTTTTTATTTATTTTTTTTTCACTTAATATTCTTTAGAATATTTTTCGATAAGCGTTAGAACTGTGGTTCCGTACAATTCTTTGGAGTTGTACGCCGTTCGACTGCGCCATAAATGAGAAATGTGATTAAAACAACCGTACACTTCAGTGTCCAAATTATTTCTAAACTTTTATTTGTTTAGTTGGCATTTCAAAATGTAGAGCATTATTGCAATTTTCGTAACATGACCACCGTAGGAAAGAGATATGCAAAATATATGAAATTTAGTAGGTATTATGTTACTTGTGTTTAAATATGCTTTGGTTGCATTTTATGCTTTGGTTACATTTATGCAGACCAGTCAATGTGGAAGTGGGGTGACGGAGACGTCGGCAGGATCTAACGGAAATTATGAAGGACTGAAAACCTTAATTTACTACAAGGATCTAAAGAAGTTAATACAAAAATATATAAATAACTGCGAAATATGCAATAAAGCGAAATACGGCCGAAAACCTATTAAGCAAAAATACAAGCTAACCGAAACACCGATGGATATTAACCAAATAACACATATGGATGTTTACACCAACAAAAAACATAGTTATATCACTTTTATTGATAAATTTTCAAAATATGCAATGGCACTAGCCTTAGAAGATAGAAACAGCCTCACAATCGTAGAAGAAATTAGACTTTATCTCTCTCTCTCTCTCTCAGAGGTAAGCCAACCAAAATTATAACAGACAACGAATTTAACTCAGTAAACATAAAAGAACTCTTAAGACAGGAATCCATTGACGTCCATTTTACAAAACCAAATAATCACACAGGAAAATGAGAATATGAATACCATGGCATCAATCCACTCTCAAGAAGAGGAATTGCATGACCATTTTGCTATCTTGGAAACTGCCGTTAACAGATTTTCAACACAGATAATCCTTACTCATTCAAAAAACCAGGAGTCACAATTTGTAAATGGAAAACATAAAATTTTTATTAGCGAAGAAGATATAAATACGGATTACATGTCCGACGTATTCAGGTGATTCTTAAGAAACGGCAAAGTAGGAATATATTCGGAACTACCGGACCACGAATACAATAAAGTTCAGCATAAATTAATTGAATTGTTTAACAGAACAATAAAATTTTATAAATGTACGCACCATTGCATCAATAATTGTATTATAGAAATTAAAGAGCAAAAATAACAATGTTAAAATAACCAACATGATCACCCAGGAGAGTGCTCAATCAAAGGGAGGAGGAGTTAAGTCGCAATTGTTGCAAGCCAAATCGCTGC
>NW_026092368.1:0-7395 GCF_024586455.1 Bactrocera neohumeralis | reverse complement strand
AAATTTTCCGGAAATAATACAGAAATTGAGTGGGAGCATCAATTTGATGTCAAAGGACACTAATAGAAAAAAATGTGGGCCCAAAAACCCCTTTAAAAAATTTTTAAATTTTTTTTGATTTAAAAAACAATCAAAATGAAAGAAACTTTTTTGATATAAATTATGCTCATTTTAGCTTTAACTTAAATTTTTTTATTTTATATTAAAAAAAAATATTTTGATATGCTATGTTTAATGTTAAATATACATATCTTGAAATAGAAAAAAAACCACAAATTTATTAATTTTTTGAAACAAATAAACGTGTCGAAATTTAATAGAACTAGGTGTATGTAAACTTTTTTGGTCCACTGTATATTTATTTCGACTATTACAAAGTGAAGTTGTTCAAAATGAACTTCATTTCTTCAAAGAAAATTGATGACCTTCATGAAATATGCATATTCGCATTATTTCGTTATCATTTCCATATTTGTACCAATAGAATTTCTATGGCATATACATACATATATATATTAGTTCTTCGGCACATTTGTCTGTATGTTTACGACAGCAAATGGAGCCACATACATAAGTATGTACATACATGCATTCATAATAACAAGTGTCGCACGCATGTGTCGCATCACCGTTGTCACGGACAAGCAATAGCCGAAACTCACGTTTTTTCAAAAGCACTGACGCGACGACAAAGCGCCACAACATTGTATTGTTGGTAGAAAATCCGAGCTGTGCCGAAAGAAACTAACAAACGATCGCCGGTTGTCGCCGCTGCCCTTGCCGCTGTATCAGCTTCGCCAACAAACTAGCGTAAATATGTATGCATACGTATGAGCTTGCATACATATCGACGCTGATATTTGCGAGCCACGGAAAAATATTTTAGAATTGACAAATATTGTAAATCGACAACGGCTATGTTGCCACTTTTTTACTTCTTTCTCAGAACAAACACCAGAAGATGTTTAATTTATGATTTTAAGCTTTTGCCATCGTCGCGAAAAGACGCTTGTTGGCAAAGGTATTAAATAAAAATAGTGATAAAATCTGAAAAGAAAGAATAATTAAATAAAAATCATAATAATATCTGAAATAAAAATAATATTATCCGATTATTTAAATATAAAGCAAACATTTGTTTTCACCTTATTATCTTGATTGTGGAGGCTGCCTTAAACCCATAAATACATATGTAAATATACGTATGTATGTATGTATTTATTTTGCGTATTATATTGGACTGCAGTCAATTTCAAAATACACACATTTTTTCACATACTTATAACAATTGATATTTGCCGCTTCTGATGATATAGCTGCTGCTGCTACTTCCAATTTCCAATGCTATAAAAATAAATGAAGTAATTAGTTTCAAAATATTGTTAAAAAATCACATAAAATTCATTTATTTACCTTCTTGTCGTACGAGCCTCCTTTACGATGGTATGGATGGCGTCTTTCAATCGTTTTTTTATTACCCTTTTTGGGATTTTCTATTGTCACTATTGACAATAATGTTTTCTCCTTCGCACTCATTCAAATAAATAAAGAGATGAAAGAAACTTTTTTTCATCGCATTTAGGTAAACAAAAAATAACCCGAAAATGTGCGTTGGTGTTAGTGTATAGAGAAAAAAGTTGTATTGGAATATTTGTCTCAAGCGGGTAGCCGTGGTTGGCAGGGAAGTATCAAAACAACATTGAGTTTGAATACCACAACAACCTTATCTTAAAACAAAACAAATGTATCTAAGCAAACAATATATATGTAAACAAACCTAAACAAATAATAAAATCTGTACCTAAACAAAGTATCAACTAGTAATAAGTAAACATACTAGTTGGTATAAATAGAAGAACCATGTAATAAGTTAGTCTTAAGAGTATAAATAAAGAGTACACATTTCATGTGCAGCTTAAAATATATTCTTTTGACTCATTTTTACTTATGAATGGTGCTATCCGAGTTATGACATGGAATGCAAATGGACTATTAAAGCACCAAGAAGAGCTTCTACTTGTTTTACAAACAGAGAAAATACATGTACATATGTCTAATATCCAAAACTCATTGTACGAGACACAGCCATATAACTTTCCAAAATTACAAAATCCTCGTTGAAGAATATAAAGAACTTCTCAATTGTGCATACACAAATTTATTATGGGAGGCGACTTTAACGCTAAGCATGTTTACTGGGGATCGCGCCTAACGACAGCTAAAAAGCGAGACTTATTCCAGGCAGCTCAGGAAACCGGGTGTGAGTTTGTATCGACCGGAACACCAACTTATTGGCCAACGGACACCAACAAAATACCAGATGTTATAGACTTCTTATAACCATTTATCTCGAAATTTCATAGAAATAGAAAACTGGGATTAGATCTAAAGCTCACTGATCACTCCCCATTATATTTAACAGTAAGCGAAACAGTAATTAAAAGAGATACTAGTCTGAAGTTATACAACAAAAATACGGACTGGACTTCGTTCAAACAAATACTTCAGACTAAAATAAAGTGTCCGAAAATCACAACAATTGAACAACTAGAGTTAGAAGTTAACACATTTACGAAGGAAATTCAACAAGCAGCTAGGGATAATACTACGGAGATAAAGCGCAAAATTATAGGTTCAAATTACCCTAAAGAAATAAAAATCCTTCTAATTAAGAAAAGAAAGTTACGACGGAAATGGCAACAAAACCCGCTCTTTTGTCAAAACCAACCTTAATAAACAGCAGAATTAAACGAGAAATTGCTCATTTCAGTTGAGTCAATTAATAAATGGTTTATCTCAACTATCCGCTGACAAAAAGATGGAAAAAGTACAAAAGTATCTGAAACGTCCAACAAGTCACGTTGCACCACTAAAAGTTGCTTCCAATACATGAGCTAGAAGTGATTGTGATAAAGCAAATGCATTAGCAAAACACCTAGCTAAAACCTTTCGTCCAAACGAGGATAGTAAAATCGCGTTCCTCAGTAGGAAAAATCCCAGCAATCATCATTTGTGAACTTAAAAGTGAAATTAAAAGCTTAAAGTTAAGAAATTTTCAGCTGGCTTCGAATTAATACAGCTGAAGTAAAATAAAAGAAGTTACCATACAAATGTTTACGGAAGCTCACCTATCTTTCCAATAAAGCAATCCGTCTGACACATTTTCCGAGCCTTTGGAAAGTTGCCGAAGTTGTTATTGTTGCAGGAAAGGATCCTCACATAGTATCGTCATATAGACCAATTTCACTACTTCCACATATCTCAAAACTTTTTGAAAAATTAATTTATCTAAGATTAAAATCTATAATCGACGAAAGGCAGTTAATCCCATCGCATCAGTTCGGTTTTAGAAATAAGCATTCAACAGTATAACAAATTCACAGAATAACATCAGAAATAGAAAAATCCCTGGAGGAGGGAAACGTATGCTCAGCTGTATTCCTTGACGTTGCGCAAGCATTTGATAAGGTATGGCACGAAGGCCTTATGCAAAAACTAAAATCATGTCTTCCGGTTGAATATTGTGCTCTTTTAGAATCGTATATCACCATGAGATTTTTCCGTGTAAAACAAGGAAATGAATTCTCCAAACTTAAAGAAATCGAAGCAGGAGTTCCTCTTAGGTCCTCTTTTATATATTCTGTATACAAGAGACTTACCGTTAGCACCAAACAGTATGACTGCCACTTTTGCTGATGACATCGCAATACTATGCGTTGAAAAAACAGCAGAAAAAGCTGCGCTAAACCTGCAACATGCGATCAACGGAAGGTTTTAAAAATGTTTCTAATAAAAAAAAAACTTACTTATGGTAAAAATTAAATCGCACATGTAATATATTGATAAGTAATAACGCACATGCGTATAATATATTTATATGAGCAGATAATAAGATTATGATATGAGCATGTGCAGAGACATAAGATTGATATGATAGAAAGATGTACATATGTAAATACATACATACATATGTATATATTGTTTTGATAAATTTAATTTCTATTAGTAAGAAATATAATACAAACATATTTATAGTATAGTATATTACGTAAAAATCAAATTAAATTATTAAATATGCAAGTCCAAATTGACTATAAATATTATTATGCATGCATTCGTACAAAATATCATCCCATATCATAATTATTTTTACATCCCAATATGGAAATGCTAACGGCAAAACGCGAAAGGATACATATTTGCATACATTGTGATTCCCAAGTTGAAAGCAAAAATTGAAGCCTGAAAATATAACAATGCTGTTATTGGGAGCATCATAAGAAGCATGCATATATACATATGTATGTATATTTATGTCTCTTCCCTGCCAACCGCAGCTACCCGTTTGTGACAAATATTCCAATACAACCCCTGCCAACCACGGCTACCCGCTTGAGACAAATATTCCAATACAGCTACACATTCTTTCTCTATACACTAACACCAACGCACATTTTCGGGTTATTTTTTGTTTACCTAAATGCGATGAAAAGAAGTTTCTTCATCTCTTGATTTATTTGAATGAGTGCGAAGGAGAAAACATTATTGTCAATAGTGACAAAAGAAAATCCCAAAAAGGGTAATAAAAAAACGATTGAAAGACGTCATTCGTGATCGTACTATCGTGAAGGAGGCTCGTACAAAAAGAAGGTAAGTGAATGATTTTTTTAAAATAATTTGCAAATAATTACTTCACTTGTTTTTATAGCATTGGAATTAGCAGCCAGCAATATCATCTGGGGGTATGGAAAATTTAAATTGTTATTGATTGTATGTGAATAAAAGTGTGTTTGCTTGAAATTGGATTGCGCAGTTCAACATAATACCTGCTTTTGAAAATAATTACATACATATGTACATATGTATTTTAAAAGTAGGTATCAAAAATGCAACCAAATGTTTCCTAATAATCAGATAATATTATTCTTTATTTCAGATTTTATCACCATTTTTATTTAATTAATCTTGGTAATCAGGGTAGTAAATTCTATTGGTATTTAATATTTTTATTCTTTCAGATAAAATGCTCCTCTTTTCAGATATTATGAATCATTTATACAATTAATCTTTCTTCAATGTAATTATTATTTATATTCACGGTATTTGTTTTTTATAATATTTTTCTACTGATTTATTTGTCAGGTTTTAAAAATTCTTTTAAAAAAATTTAATTTTCCAGATCGGTTGAATATTTTTAAATTAAATATATTTTGGTTTTTTATATATTGTAACAAATTTTTGTAAACATATAAAAATAAAATGAAAATTTTGAAAATTAAAAAAGTTTAGTTTGAAATTTTAAGAAATTCTTAAAAATTTCAAAAAAATGCAACCTTTTATCATCACCCTTAAATTACCCCTTTCATTTATCTGGTTTTAATAAATATTTAAAAAATGAGCGGGTAATCCAATAATATTGACGCCATAACATTTTACCCACTAAATAAAATGTGATCATTATCTTTGGCGCTTTAAATAAAAGAATTAAATAAAAAATTATCTGTCCTGCTCAAACCTCGACGGCTGAATAATTTTTCCCTTTTAAAAACCAGTATGCAGGTTTGAATTTTTTTATTCTTTATTCTAAAAATTTATTAAAATTTCGAAAACTTTTAATTTTTAAATTAAAATTATTTTAATAAATATTTACATAAAATTAGTTATTAAATATATTGATGCATAACATTTCATGTTGAAAAAATCGGCATTTATTTTTAAATAAAAGAATTAAAGAAAAAGAATATTCAAAAACCTGAAAATAAATAATAAATACATTGAAGAAAGATTGAATTGTACTTAAAATGTAATAATATGTGAAAAAAGGTTGATATTATCTGAAAGAATTATATTAAATAAAAATTTATTCTGAAACAAAATTAATAAATAAAAAGATATAATTAAATAAAAATAATAATAACATCTGAAAGAAAAGATAAATATTATTTGATCATTTAAAATATAAAACAAACATTTGTTTCCACATATTATATGGGATTGTGCAGGCTGCCTTAAACGCATAAAATACAAATGTATATATGTATGTATTTATTTTTGCGTATTATATTGGACTGCGCAGTCCAATTTCAATGTACACACACTTTTTTCACATACTTACTTAACAATTGATATTTGCCGCTTCTGATGATATAAGTAGCTGCTGCTGCTGCTTCCAATTTCCAATGCTATAAAACTAAATGAAGTAATTAGTTTCAAAATATTGTTAAAAAATCACATGTTTTGAAAATAATTACTTCATTTATTTTTATAGCATTGGAAATCTCAACTGAATTGGAAGTAGCAGCAGCAGCTATACACCCACGCCCAAACAGCGAAGCGGAAGAGCGGCCAGCTCACGCCGCAGCAGCCCCCCAGTTCCAAAAGCATGAAGGGCGCCAGCACCAGGAAAGCCGGTAGTCAACCATCCGTACCAGCTCCACACCGGGAAGAGGAGGGGGCGCAGATATGCCCGGATACTGTTAAGTCATCCGCATGGCTGCGACTTCCTCAACTACCCGGCGCGGTTGCTCGGATCGGAGGAACTACCGCGCTCCCAGAACATCATAATGGATGGGTTTTCAGAGGAGACGACTTCAAAAGGCCGGGTATGATACAGATTGATCCGGGACGAGATCCGCCAACCGGCTGCGGGCTGTTAAAAAGCCCCAAAGTTGGACGGCTGAAAGGGTCCCGTCCTTTGCGCCGAAAAAAGGCGGAGGACGTTCCAACTGTAAGGACGACAGCATGACAATGTTCCTCTCCTGGTGCGGCGACAAGCCATACGGGTTCGCCCTAGGGTTGGTGAAGAACCAAAACCTGGGTCTCAGTATCGCAGCCTGGCGTGTCGTCAGCAGCGAGCTAGAGAAGCTAGGGATATCAACGTTTGGAGATTGTACTTGTACATAGACGATGAGTCGTACAAGTACGTCCGAGCAGCTGGCTTCCGCCTGTATTACAGGTACAGCACGGTGGTAATGCGGCCCCACAAGCCGGCAGCCACCGGGAGCAAGGGAGATGACAAGGCTGCGGCTCAGGAGAGAGGGGGCACCGCAAAACAGGCAGCGACTGTAGCGGCCCCGGAAGCAGAAAGTATGCAGGTAGATGAGGTTGTGAGTAAGCCCAGCGTGAGCAGGGATGGGCAGGCTATGCCCATCCGGATGTCAGTTCCTGCGGCCAGGGAGCAGAGCTGCCCTCCACGCAGGAACTCTTTGAGGGGCTAGGAGACCCACTGGACGGCAGTGCGGTTGACGGCGGGGACGAGGATTTGCTCCTCCTCGAACCACTACTGTAGTGACCGTCAACACGGAAATTGCCCAGGTGAACCTGCATCACGCGGCGGCAGCGTCAGCTGTCATAGCGAGCAGGTTCACAGCGGATAAACTGGGTATCCTGCTGATC
>NW_026092367.1:0-6994 GCF_024586455.1 Bactrocera neohumeralis | reverse complement strand
ATCGATTAGTAAATGTGTATACACAAGAAAATCGAATTTATAGCTGAATATAAGAATGTCGAATTCTTCCAAATGCACTGCCGTTATGGCTTAATGTCAACTTTAGCAAGATCTAGAAGGTTAATTAACTTAAATATTGGATGTTAATGATTTGAAGCAACTCAATATCGACTGCTAAATGTGTATATACAAGAAAATCGACTTTATACCTGAATATAAGATTGTCGAATTCTTCCAAATGCACTGCCGTTATGGCTTTATGTCAACTTTAGTAAGATGAAGAAGGCTAGTGAACTTAAATATCTTAACTTAATGATTTAAAGCAACTCAATATCGACTAGTAAATGTGTATATACAAGAAAATCGACTTTATACCTGAATATAAGATTGTCGAATTCTTCCAAATGCACTGCCGTTATGGCTTTATGTCAACTTCAGCAAGATGAAGAAGGTTAATTAACTTAAATGTGTTAAATAAGTGATTTAAGGCAACTCAATATCGACTGCTAAATGTGTATATACAAGAAAATCGACTTTATACCTGAATATAAGATTGTCGAATTCTTCCAAATGCACTGCCGTTATGGCTTTATGTCAACTTCAGCAAGATGAAGAAGGTTAATTAACTTAAATGTGTTAAATTAGTGATTTAAGGCAACACAATATCGACTAGTAAATGTGTATATACAAGAAAATCGACTTTATACCTGAATATAAGATTGTCGAATTCTTCCAAATGCACTGCCGTTATGGCTTTATGTCAACTTCAGCAAGATGAAGAAGGTTAATTAACTTAAATGTGTTAAATTAGTGATTTAAGGCAACTCAATATCGACTGCTAAATGTGTATATACAAGAAAATCGACTTTATACCTGAATATAAGATTGTCGAATTCTTCCAAATGCACTGCCGTTATGGCTTTATGTCAACTTCAGCAAGATGAAGAAGGTTAATTAACTTAAATGTGTTAAATTAGTGATTTAAGGCAACACAATATCGACTAGTAAATGTGTATACACAAGAAAATCGAATTTATACCTGAATATAAGAATGTCGAATTCTTCCAAATGCACTGCCGTTATGGCTTAATGTCAACTTTAGCAAGATCTAGAAGGTTAATTAACTTAAATATTGGATGTTAATGATTTGAAGCAACTCAATATCGACTGCTAAATGTGTATATACAAGAAAATCGACTTTATACCTGAATATAAGATTGTCGAATTCTTCCAAATGCACTGCCGTTATGGCTTTATGTCAACTTTAGTAAGATGAAGAAGGTTAATTAACTTAAATATCTTAACTTAATGATTTAAAGCAACTCAATATCGACTGCTAAATGTGTATATACAAGAAAATCGACTTTATACCTGAATATAAGATTGTCGAATTCTTCCAAATGCACTGCCGTTATGGCTTTATGTCAACTTCAGCAAGATGAAGAAGGTTAATTAACTTAAATGTGTTAAATTAGTGATTTAAGGCAACTCAATATCGACTGCTAAATGTGTATATACAAGAAAATCGACTTTATACCTGAATATAAGATTGTCGAATTCTTCCAAATGCACTGCCGTTATGGCTTTATGTCAACTTCAGCAAGATGAAGAAGGTTAATTAACTTAAATGTGTTAAATTAGTGATTTAAGGCAACTCAATGTCGACTGCTAAATGTGTATATACAAGAAACTCGACCTTATACCTGAATATAAGATTGTCGAATTCTTCCAAATGCACTGCCGTTATGGCTTTATGTCAACTTCAGCAAGATGAACTTAATTAACTTAAATGTGTTAAATTAGTGATTTAAGGCAACACAATATCGACTAGTAAATGTGTATACACAAGAAAATCGAATTTATACCTGAATATAAGAATGTCGAATTCTTCCAAATGCACTGCCGTTATGGCTTAATGTCAACTTTAGCAAGATCTAGAAGGTTAATTAACTTAAATATTGGATGTTAATGATTTGAAGCAACTCAGCACAATCGACTGCTAAATATGTATATACAAGAAAATCGACTTTATACCTGAATATAAGATTGTCGAATTCTTCCAAATGCACTGCCGTTATGGCTTTATGTCAACTTTAGTAAGATGAAGAAGGCTAGTGAACTTAAATATCTTAACTTAATGATTTAAAGCAACTCAATATTGACTGCTAAATGTGTATATACAAGAAAATCGACTTTATACCTGAATATAAGATTGTCGAATTCTTCCAAATGCACTGCCGTTATGGCTTTATGTCAACTTCAGCAAGATGAAGAAGGTTAATTAACTTAAATGTGTTAAATAAGTGATTTAAGGCAACTCAATATCGACTGCTAAATGTGTATATACAAGAAAATCGACTTTATACCTGAATATAAGATTGTCGAATTCTTCCAAATGCACTGCCGTTATGGCTTTATGTCAACTTCAGCAAGATGAAGAAGGTTAATTAACTTAAATGTGTTAAATTAGTGATTTAAGGCAACTCAATATCTAGACTGTGTATACACAAGAAAATCGACTTTATACCTGAATATAAGATTGTCGAATTCTTCCAAATGTACTGCCGTTATGGCCTTATGTCAACTTCACCAAGATGAAGAAGGTTCTTCTTCTTCTTAATTGGCGTAGACACCGCTTACGCGATTATAGCCGAGTTAACAACAGCGCGCCAGTCGTTTCTTCTTTTCGCTACGTGGCGCCAATTGGATATTCCAAGCGAAGCCAGGTCCTTCTCCACTTGGTCCTTCCAACGGAGTGGAGGTCTTCCTCTTCCTCTGCTTCCCCCGGCGGGTACTGCGTCGAATACTTTCAGAGCTGGAGTGTTTTCATCCATCCGGACAACATGACCTAGCCAGCGTAGCCGCTGTCTTTTAATTCGATGAACTATGTCAATGTCGTCGTATATCTCGTACAGCTCATCGTTCCATCGAATGCGATTTTCGCCGTGGCCAATGCGCAAAGGACCATAAATCTTTCGCAGAATTTTTCTCTCGAAAACTCGTAACGTCGACTCATCGGTTGCTGTCATCGCCCAAGCCTCTGCACCATATAGCAGGACGGGAATTATGAGGGACTTATAGAGTTTAGTTTTTGTTCGTCGAGAGAGGACTTTACTTTTCAATTGCCTACTCAGTCCGAAGTAGCACCTGTTGGCAAGAGCAATCCTGCGTTGGATTTCCAGGCTGACATTGTTCGTGGTGTTAATACTGGTTCCTAAGTAGACGAAATTATCTACAACTTCAAAGTTATGACTGTCAACAGTGACGTGAGAGCCAAGTCGCGAGTGCGACGACTGTTTGTTTGATGACAGGAGATATTTCGTTTTGCCCTCGTTCACTGCCAGACCCATTTTCTGTGCTTCCTTGTCCAGCCTGGAGAAAGCAGAACTAACGGCGCGGGTGTTGAGGCCGATGATATCAATATCGTCGGCATACGCCAGCAGCTGTACACTCTTATAGAAGATGGTACCTTCTCTGTTTAGTTCTGCAGCTCGAACTATTTTCTCCAGAAGCAGGTTGAAGAAGTCACACGATAGGGAGTCGCCTTGTCTGAAACCTCGTTTGGTATCGAACGGCTCGGAGAGGTCCTTCCCGATCCTCACGGAGCTTTTCGTGTTGCTCAGCGTCAACTTACACAGCCGTATTAGTTTTGCGGGGATACCAAATTCAGACATCGCGGCATAAAGGCAGCTCCTTTTCGTGCTGTCGAGAGCAGCTTTGAAATCGACAAAGAGGTGGTGTGTGTCGATTCTCCTTCCACGGGTCTTTTCCAAGATTTGGCGCATGGTGAAAATCTGGTCGGTTGTTGATTTTCCAGGTCTGAAGCCACACTGATAAGGTCCAATCAGTTTGTTGACGGTGGGCTTTAATCTTTCACACAATACGCTCGATAGAACCTTATATGCGATGTTCAGGAGGCTAATCCCACGGTAGTTGGCGCAGATTGTGGGGTCTCCTTTTTTATGGATTGGGCATAGCACACTTAAATTCCAATCGTTGGGCATGCTTTCGTCCGTCCATATTTTACAAAGAAGCTGATGCATGCACCCTATTAGTTCTTCGCCGCCGTGTTTGAATAGCTCGGCCGGTAGTCCGTCGGCCCCTGCCGCTTTGTTGTTTTTGAGGCGGGCAATTGCTATTCGAACTTCTTCATGGTCAGGTAATGGAACGTCTGCTCCATCGTCATCGATTGGGGAATCGGGTTCTTCTTCTCCTGGTGTTGTGCGTTCACTGCCATTCAGCAGGCTGGAGAAGTGTTCCCTCCATAATTTAAGTATGCTCTGGGCATCAGTGACTAGATCACCTTTGGGGGTTCTACAAGAGTATGCTCCGGTCTTGAAAACTTCCGTAAGCCGCCGCATTTTTTCGTAGAATTTTCGAGCATTACCCCTGTCGGCCAGCTTATCAAGCTCTTCGTACTCACGCATTTCGGCCTCTTTCTTCTTCTGTCTGCAAATGCGTCTCGCTTCCCTCTTCAACTCTCGGTATCTATCCCATCCCGCACGTGTAGTGGTCGATCGTAACGTTGCGAGGTAGGCAGCCTGTTTTCTCTCCGCTGCGACACGGCACTCCTCGTCGTACCAGCTGTTCTTTTGCACTTTCCGAAAACCAATGGTTTCGGTAGCAGCTGTACGTAAGGAATTTGAAATGCCGTCCCACAGTTCCCTTATACCGAGTTGTTGACGAGTGCTCTCAGAGAGCAGGAGTGCAAGCAAGTAGAAAATCGTTCGGCTGTCTGTTGTGATTGCAGCTTCTCGACGTCGAACCTTCCTTGTGTTTGTTGACGTGCGTTTTTTGCTGCACAGAGGCGGGTGCGCATCTTGGCTGCAACAAGATAGTGATCCGAGTCGATGTTAGGACCTCGGAGCGTACGCACGTCTAGAACACTGGAGACGTGTCTTCCGTCTATCACAACATGATCGATCTGGTTGGTGGCTTTTCGATCCGGAGACTGCCAGGTAGCTTGATGTATCTTCTTGTGCTGGAATCTAGTACCACAGATAACCATATTTCGGGCACCGGCGAAGTCGATCAGCCTCAACCCATTTGGGGATGTTTCGTCGTGGAGGCTGAATTTACCGACCGTAGTGCCAAATATACCTTCTTTGCCCACCCTGGCGTTAAAGTCGCCAAGCACGATTTTGACATCGTGGCGGGGGCAGCTCTCATAAGCGCGCTCCAAGCGCTCATAGAAGGCATCTTTGGTCACATCGTCCTTCTCTTCCGTCGGGGCGTGGGCGCAAATCAGCGATATGTTGAAGAATCTCGCTTTGATGCGGATTGTGGCTAGACGTTCATTCACCGGAGTGAATGATAGTACTCGGCGACGGAGTCTCTCTCCCACCACGAATCCAACACCAAACTTGCGCTCCTTTATATGGCCACTGTAGTAGATGTCACAAGGACCTACTCTTCTCTGTCCTTGTCCCGTCCATCGCATTTCTTGGACGGCGGTGATGTCAGCCTTTATTTTCGCGAGGACATCAACCAGCTGGGCAGCGGCACCTTCCCAATTAAGGGTCCGGACATTCCAGGTGCATGCCCTTATCTCGTCGTCCTTATTTCGTTTGCCATGGTCGTCATCAAAAGGGGGGTTTCTCTTCCGAGGCTGTCGCTTTCTTTTCATTGGGGGTGTTTTTTACGTGGCGGGTCCCAAACCCAGCGCACAACCCTAAGCAGGGGATGTTTCGCCTTCTCACATTAGCTCGCCTTCGAACGGATGTTCTTAGGCTACCCAGAGGATACTTGGTCAAAGACCGGAAGTTGTGAGCTGCTTGAGCCATGTGTAAAAGAATCGTTTCTGGCCACTCCCAAGTGAATGGCGATCAGAGAACTTTCCTCACTTGCGTGAACTTCTACACATGACTCCATCCTCCGAAGAAGAAGAAGGTTAATAATCTTAAATATTTGATGATAATGATTTGAAGCAACTCAATATTGACTGCTAAATGTGTATATACAAGAAAATCGACTTTATACCGAATATAAGATTTTCGAATTCTTCCAAATGCACTGCCGTTATGGCTTTATGCCAACTTCAGCAAGATGAAGAAGGCTAGATATCTTAAATATGTTAAATTAATGATTTAAAGCAACTCCATATCGAGTTTTAAATGTGTATATACAAGAAAATCGAATTTATACCTGAACATAAGAATGTCGAATTCTTCCAAATGCACTGCCGTTATGGCTTAATGTCAACTTTAGCAAGATCTAGAAGGTTAATTATCTTAAATATTTGATGATAATGATTTGAAGCAACTCAATATTGACTGCTAAATGTGTATATACAAGAAAATCGACTTTATACCTGAACATAAGGATGTCGAATTCTTCCAAATGCACTGCCGTTATGGTGTTATGTCAATTTCAGTAAGATGAAGAAGACAAGTTAACCTAAATATGTTAAATTAACTAATTAACTTAAATATTTGATGTTAATGATTTAAGGAAACTCAATATCGATTGCTAAATATGTAAATAATAGAAAATCGACTTTATACCGAATATAAGATTTTCGAATTCTTCCAAATGCACTGCCGTTATGGCTTTATGCCAACTTCAGCAAGATGAAGAAGGCTAGATATCTTAAATATGTTAAATTAATGATTTAGAGCAACTCCATATCGAGTTTTAAATGTGTATATACAAGAAAATCGAATTTATACCTGAATATAAGAATGTCGAATTCTTCCAAATGCACTGCCGTTATGGCTTTACGTCAACTTCAGCAAGATGAAGAAGGTTAATTAACTTAAATATTTGATGATAATGACTTGAAGCAACTCCATATCGAGTTTTAAATGTGTATATACAAGAAAATCGACCTTTTACCTGAATATAAGATTGTCGAATTCTTCCAAATGCGCTGCCGTTATGGCTTTATGTCAACTTCAGCAAGGTGAAGAAGGTTAATTAACTTAAATATTTGATGTTGATGACTTAAAGCAACTCATTATAGACTGCTAAATGTGTATATACCAGAAAATCGACT
>NW_026092366.1:0-7335 GCF_024586455.1 Bactrocera neohumeralis | reverse complement strand
GGAAAAACACAACCGGATGTTGTCTGTCCGTCCGTCCGTCCGTCTGTCCGTCCGTCCGTGCAAGCTGTAACTTGAGTAAAAATTGAGATACATGGAGATGAAACTTGTACATCTTTGGCTCCATAAGCAAGGTTAAGTTCGAAGATGGGCAAAATCGGCTCACGGCCACGCCCACAAAATGGCGGAAACCGAAAACCTATAAAGTGTCATAACTAAGCCATAAATAGAGATATTAAAGTGAAATTTGGCACAAAGGATCGCATTCGGGAGGGGCATATTTAGACGCAATTGTTTTGGAAAAGTGGGCGTGGCCCCGCCCCCTACTAAGTTTTTTGTACATATCTCGAAAACTACTATAGCTATGTCAACCAAAGTCTACAGAGTCGTTTTCTTCAGGTATTTCCATATACAGTTCAAAAATGGAAGAAATCGGATAATAACCACGCCCACCTCCCATACAAAGGTTATGTTCAAAATCACTAAAAGTGCGTTAACCGACTAACAAAAAACGTCAGAAACACTAAATTTTACGGAAGAAGTGGCAGAAGGAAGCTGCACCCAGCCTAAAAATTGAAAATGGGCGTGGCGCCGCCCACTTATGGACCAAGAACCATATCTCAGGAGCTACTAGACCGATTTCAATGAAATTCGGTATATAATATTTTCTTAACACCCTGATGACATGTACGAAATATGGGTGAAATCGGTTCACAACCACGCCTTCTTCCAATATAAAGCTATTTTGAATTCCATCTGATGCCTTCTTTGTATAATACGAGTATAAACATTAGGAACCAATGATGATAGCGGAATAAAACTTTACAAAAATACGGTATTTGAAAAATATGTAAATGACGTATTGTGAAATCTCGATTATCACTTTACCATGCGAGAGTATAAAATGTTCGGTGACACCCGAACTTAGCCCTTCCTTACTTGTTCTATTTATACCCCATGCTATACATTACGTATTTTATAGTGAAAAATAGGTTTTCATTTCAAAAAAATTACATGACATACATAATTTTAAGGCCAACGATATTAGATAGAAAATGAAAAGTAAATGCGAAAGAAAGTGAAATTTCATTAGAGACACGCACACTGACCAACAGGTATTTGGTATTTGTTATTACTATCGGGGAAACCATCAGTTCGCTAATGACATAGCGTATGGCATAATTCACATTTGCTATTTTTAATGCACGATCGATGCCGGCGAAAACTCAAACGCAGATACACCTAGTAAAAGCTATACTATGAAGGTAGCTGCATGCAACATGTGTATGTATGCAATCAATAGAATTAACATTCTATTTTGGATCAAAAAGCAACTGAGACCAGTAAGCACCTCCACCATTGACGATAATTTATAAAATAGGTTAATGGTAACATTGAAAGAGAGTTGCTAAAAACACATAATTTATTTTTAAATGCACGTAGATATGTATATATTATATTTTTATATCAGCTTTAGTCCATTAGAATCGCATTAGACTTTTCAAAAGCCGATTCCATATACTCTTGAACTCACACATGCATATACATACATATATACAGACTTGGAGGAAGGACGACAAAAGCGCAGCCATAGTGAATATTGATTAAAATTGTTGCTGGTGAAAAGCAGCGAGATAAGCATGCAAGAAAGTAAAAGGCAAATTGATTGCGACATTTCGCACAGCAACTTCCAGAAAGCCACCACAACACTTTCCTAAGAGAGCGAAGAAGGCCGGTGGAGGTGGATAATACCCGTTCAATGACAAGCACTCGTCTTACTGTGGTAAGGCCGCATCACTCATTTTTCACCGCAACATAACCTTCAATTTTATCGCAGCAAACAGACGTCGCTATGACTAAAAGCAGTTAAGAAAACATGTCGGTGGCGCTACAAATATTATATATTTGTGCATAATATATAAGTATGTATATATGTACATTCATTATGCACTTAAGCATATAACGTATGTATATTATGGTATGACTGTTATTCCTACGTAAATGCGCAATTGGTGCAAATTTCCTGCTTACCAAGGCGACGATGAGTGTCCCATTGTAATTAATTCCCGTTAAATAACCACCTTATTGTGTAGTATTTGCCAAGAAACGTCGATATTTACCTGGAAGAAAGAAAAAAATTATTGAAATGTTTAAAAATAGACGATAAGTTGGCAAATGTAGTCGCACGAATGTAATCTATAATATTTGCAAAAGAATGATTGTGGTGCGTATGCAGCCTACAGTTATTGTTTCACCTTAATCGATCACTTTTGGGAGGGAAACATTGCACGCTGGAAAAGAGAGCGTTTATGGCGCCAGAGCAAAAAGGAAAACTCTTGATGAATTTGCTGAAATAATGCTCTTTATGCAACAAAAAGAGACCCATCTTGTGTCAACAAAAAGATACCAAGAAAACCGAGATCACGTAAAACCGATATTAGTATTGACAAACCCATAGTACGGAAGAGCAAAGCCGAACCTTTTAAGTCAGTTTGAGAAATTATGATCGAAGTTAATGACGAATACGGTATGGACGTGTCCAGAAGGCTTATAGAAAGACGGCTCAACGAACCCCAACTTTTTCTACGAATTAACAGGAAGAAATCACTCCTGTCAAAATCACAACTCACATCAAAACTCGACTCTTATTTGCAGCACAATTTTAGAGACCTGTGCTTTGGAGCGACGAAACCAACATAAATTGGATGGGTCTAGATGGAAAAACATGTATACGTCGTCTACAAGGTCAAGTTCTTAACCCAAAACCGTACCAAAAACAAAAACTATTAAGCACGGCGGTGGAAGTAACATGGTCTGGCGCGCGTTTTCATGGCATGGCGTCGGGCCAATTGGTCTAATAAGGGGTAAAACTGGGCAATTGTGCAAGACAAAGATTCAAAGCACACCGCAAGGGTGATAAAGCATTGGCACGACAATGAAAAAGTTTGAATATTGGTTTGGCCTGCGCAAAGCCCGGATCTGAATTAAATAGAAAATTTATGGAATGATGTCAAGACCAAAATAGCAAGTAAAAATTTTTAATGATTTATAGGCTGAAATTTTGGAAGGGTTGATCTTCCATTTCAAAGGAACGATGTCCAAAACTTGTGGACAACATGCAGAGAAATGTGAAAATGTGTGGGAGGTAGGTTAAAAATGGTGGATATAATACAAAATACTAACGAAATGTGCAATCTAATGCTATTTTTTAATAATTTTTATACATTTTTGTATCGTTTTGTAAACCCTTTTTCAGATTGTGCTATTTTTTCAACTAAAAATTCAAGCTACGCACGGCAAAGATTATTCTTATTTACCGTTAGTAGGAATTGTAATATCTGCAAGATATACGCTGCGCAGAAAGACTTTAAGATAAAGCTTGTAAGGTAATTATACTTTTTTTTTGAACGGAAGTGAATTCGCAAGCTAATCCACAAGCTTTAAGTTAATACAGTTTCCGTGGTGGGTGGATGTCGGACACGTACTTAAACGAAAATGCAACGTGAACGAATGCGTGTTGCGTACAGAAACAAATAACTGTGGAACATACAGTAGCCTGCTAAAACATACATTCCACAAATAGTCCATTCATTATAGTAAGTTCACCTCGGAATTCGATATACCCATTTATAGTATACCCTACCATATGTAGGTTTTGGGACAACTTTATGGTGTCAATATTTAAGTATTTACAGACATATAAATTCCGAATTCCGAGATTCTGACCTAATTTAAGCTTAAATGACTGGACTACAAGGAAATTGTTCGTAAGTCAGCAGAAAGGCAGAAGGAGGTAATAGAAAACTGGCATTGAAGGTTTAAGACTTTTGGAAAAATTATTTTCATAATTTTATATTTATTTAAAAATTTTACCACCAATTTTACCACATCACTTTTTATATAAATATAAAATTATGAAAATATTTTGAAAAAATAGAAAAATGGTTTAGTTCCACCTAAAAATATATTTCCCAGAGGGTCAAGTTCTAATTGATATTCAATATATCGTCACCTAGAATGCAAAACAACGTAGTATTCACAAAAAAAAAAATCTAAAATCGTTGTCAGATATAATAACCAATATATGACCATTTTATAACCAAAACTCAGTTCCACAGTTAATGTCGCAGATTATGGGGTGGTTTTTGTGGCTACAATATTACAAAACAAATCAAATAATGTAATACTGATTTCTACTTGTACACACACTTTTGTTAGCAACTGTACATTACTTTGGTGGAGCGAAATTATATTGTTGCTTTTTACAGGTTTGGCATATCACAAAAAAAATTATGTTTCCTCTTCTTGCTTTTGCATTGCAAATAACAAACAGCAACAAAACCATTAGGTGCGCAACTGGGTATGTATACGCACAGTTTAAACAATAAAAATCACATATTTAAGCCATAAGTGGACTAAACGCTGCCACAAGTTTAAAATTCAATTAGGAGCAAAGCAACACAGCAGTCGATGTACATAATAAAGTTGCGAGTTATGTCCACAGGGAAGTTAGCAACGTAAAGCAACGCATGCGGATGCCCAGCAGGAAATTGAAGTGGTTGCAGAAATGCAAGGGAAAATGCACCAATTCGAAGTGGTTATGATATATAGGAGGAAGGGCAGGAAGAAATATCTTCTGCCATCAAACAAACAGTCGTCGCACTCGCGACTTGGCTCCCACGTCACTGTTGACTGTCATAACTTCGAAGTTGTAGATAATTTCGTCTATCTTGGAACCAGCATTAACACCAACAACAATAACTCTTGCCATCAGCTGCTTCTTCCGACTGAGTAGGCAATTGAAAGGCAAAGTTTTCTCTCGACGAACAAAGCTGAAACTCTACAAGTCACTCATCATCCCCGTTTTGCTATGTGGTGCAGAGGCATGGACAATGACAATATCTGATGAGTCGGCGTTACCAGTTTTCGAGAGAAGCGTCTGTGGAAAATTTATGGTCCTTTGTGCATTGGCAACGGCGAATACCGCGATCGATGGAACAATGAACTGTACGAGATATACGGTGGCTGCTATATATATTTCTGGCCTAGGCAACACTAAGTGTTGCCAGGTGCAATCTGACATTTCCATTGGAAAGTTTGACATTTTTTAGCATAACATCACTCAGAACGTTTTGTCAAAAAATGGAATTAACTCGTGAACATTTTCATGCGATTGTTTTTCACAACTTTTGACGTGGATTATTACGACAAGAGTGCATCGATGAAAACTGGTACAAAGAATTCAATCGTGGCTGACGCTCGCTCAAAGACGAATTCCGTGAAGGTCGTCCAAAAACAGCCATTGTGCCAGAAAACATCGATGCCGTACGTGAACTGATAATGCAAGACCGTCATGTAACATACCTTCAGATAGAGGCATGCCTATGCATCCGATATTGCATGAACACCTGGCCGTGAAAAAGGTTTGGACTCGTTGGATCCCGCACAATTTGACAATCGCTCAAAAAAAGGCTCGTGTAGATTGGTGTAAAGAAATGCTGAAAAAATACGATCGCGGTGCTTCAAAAGACGTTTATAAGATCGTCACAGGTGACGAATCATGGATCTATGCGTATGAGCCCGAAACAAAACATCAATCGACCGTGTGGGTCTTCCAAGACGAGCCAAATCCAACGAAAGTTGTTCGTGGAAGAAGCACTTCGAAGCAAATGGTCGCCTGTTTCTTCGGCAAAACTGGTCATGTGGCGACTGTTCCGCTTGAGCAACGTAGGACGGTCAATTCTGAGTGGTACACCACCATTTGTTTGCCTGAAGTCTTCGGAGAAATTCGAAAAACGAACAAGAGAAGACGAATCATTGTGCACCATGACAATGCGAGCTCTCACACATCGGCTCAAACCAGCGCCTTTTTGACCGGCCAAAACGTCGAATTTGACAATGACTTCTTTTTATTCCCACACATCAAGAAAATAATGCGTGGTCAACGATTTTCGCCGCCAGAAGATGCTGTTGATGCATTCAAAAACCATGTTTTGGAGGTGTCTCAATCGGAGTGGAAAAAGTGCTTCGAAAATTGGTTTGAGCGCATGCAAAATTGTATAAATCTTGATGGAGAATATTTTGAAAAACAATAAAACCATTTTCGTTGATAAATATTCCTATTTTCATTATTAGGCCAGAAATATATATAGCAGCCCTCGTACCATGTCATTGACAAAGTTCAGCGACTACGCTGCCTAGGTCATGTCATCCGAAAGGATGAAAGCTCTCCAGCTCTGAGAACTTAGTGGAGAAGGACCTGGCTGCATTTGGAATCTACAATTGGCGCCATACAGCGATAACGATTCAATATTATTCGAGGTTAATATTCTTAGAGAATATACCTTCCATATCTTAAAAAGTTTTTGAATTACAGTTTTCTAAAGTGTAACCGCTCAGGATCTGAGTTTATCTTTGAACTATTTTTTCTCGAAAAAGACAAATGATCCGATCATGTGAAAAATATAATTACATGTTCTATAGAAGAATCTTTCAAAGTCACTAAAAGCTGAAATTTATTAAAAAAATTCGTAAAAATCGTAAAATCTCGCCTTTGAAAAAATATAAAATTATACACACAAGATATTCCAAATAGACAGATTGCAACGGAAACTAATAAACTTTATTAAAAAAAACAAGCTCATTTGAAACTTTCTATACTCTACTCTATAATTTCCCACTGGGTCTAATACTATTAACAAAACACACTTTTATTGAACCCTATTGCTGTTCGGGAAGTAGGGCCGATGACATACGCGGTGTTCGGGTGTGAGAGCTTTGTGCTGGTCGGTCGTCATTTCGTTGACGCAGTCGAATCTATGCTAACTAGCGGAAGAGGAAGGAAATACGTACGCGTATGTAAGTTGGTTCAGGGGCGTGATTGGAAAGCGAAGCCATGAGTGGATTACACATTACAATTCAAAGTGGTGAGGGAGATGTCAGGCGAAGTGTTCATGATGCAAAACAAGTTAACACTTTCCAGTTATGTACGATGCGTGCGCGGTAAAATGTATTAATACGATACAAATTTCAATAAAAGAGAAAGAGAAATTGATAATGACATATAGGTTGGGGCTAACGTAAAAAGAGCGGATAAATGATAACCGATGAAAAGTAATTTTATTAAGAGGATTTGCTTTCTTCGACAGCAAACAGGAAGACGACGGCAAGTGAAAGGTGCGTTTCGAGAGTATGTAGCCGCGTTCTGGTAGGTAGAGTGTGTGGTTTGAGCGGACTAATGTTGTGACATACCACTGGCTACGACTCTGCACCTTTTATGTTAAAAATAAGAAAAAAATTTTTAAATTGGTGGCACTAAGCTTAATCAGATATTTTTTT
>NW_026092365.1:0-6950 GCF_024586455.1 Bactrocera neohumeralis | reverse complement strand
TAATGTTTTTTGCGGGTGACATATCTCATATGAACGTATGTATAAAGTATGTTGTTATTTTATTTTTTTGGGAATGTCATCCCACATTTTTTACAATTTACTCATTTTGTATTTTGGTTTGGGTTTTCATTATTTGTTCGACAATGTCATTACTGTATATCATGTATCCATGCATGTGCATACATACCACACATATAGCAGAGGCATATACACTTTACTGATAAATGATATTACGATTTGAATTTGAATTGTTCTTACATATGTACATATGTATGTGCATATGTAATTATGCGATCATATGTAGATGCGTATGAAAATTAAGTGACATATTATTGTAATATGTATATTAAGTTTTTATGATATTATGATAGTATCTCATATACATACATATACATATTTACATATGTATATTATATTTAGAAACATATTATTTATATTATAATACATATGTATGTACATATATTTTCAAACATAAGAAATATTTTAATAAATAACTCTTAATTGCACATTAACTACAAATATTGTTTTGAAATTAGCATAATTTAATTGGAATGATATAAATTATGCATATATTCATAGAAATACGCAAAATGATAATCACATCAATTAACATGATGGCATGTGAGCATATAAAAATATAAACAAAAAGCCAACATACGTCTGTAATAGCAATGCATGTTTCTGAGCATAATTTTCATTAAAATGCTCAGCTCTTAACATGCGCCATTGAGATTTCTCCTTCTTAGCTAACTGTGGTGAAATGCACTATCGCATTTTGTTAGCTTTTGACAGTTCACACTCTTGTCCGTTGTTGGACCTTCTCTATAATATACGTTCTCTGCTATAGGCTTTGGAAATTTCCGAACTGTTTTGGCAGTATTGATGGCAAACACTGTCAAATTAAGTGTCCGGAAAATTCTGGGTCCCATTATTTTAATTATTTGCACTACTTTTCCGTAGTACTAAGGTGTGCAGATGCGACAAAAAATTTGCTAACTATAGAAGGGATAAAGAGGAAAGCAAAATGATGGCGGTAATTTTTCTGGATCAACATTATTTCGATTGCTTGAAGCGGATAAATTGAATGTTCCTCTTCCCCAAGCATTGCCAAACTCAAATACTATTTTAACTAATTTTCTGATTGGGGATGAAGCTATCCACTGAAAAACATATTGTTAAGACCTTTCCTCCTATCAATTTAAAAATGCGAAAAACAGAAAATTTTAATATCGACTTTCAATAGCAAGAAAATGCATTGAATGCGCATTTGGAATATTAATCAGTAAATGGCGTTTTGCAAAAGCCATTGAAACAACACAGAACAGCTATTATTTTAATTAAATGTGCTTGTGTACTGCACAATTTTGTGAGGGAGCACGATGGCGATAGTGATCTTGATTACTTACAAACAACAACAACAATAAACAATGCTAACGCTCAAACAAATACCGTTGATCGAGAACAATAGCAAAACTTCAACAGAAGCAGCCAAACAGCATTAAATATACGTAATGAATTAACAGAATATTTGTGGGAGTTTGACATTAAATTCACTTAAAATTTTGGTTTTATCATGTTAATATGTTAACAATCAATTTTTGTATGAATAAAAAAACACTCACCAGAACAACCACATATTTCTCCCAGTTTTTACCATATGTTGTCAGTGATATTTTTATTTTTGAAGTCTTTGTGGCTCTCCTGCCACAAAACCGGGTAGCTTTGCACCTCAGAAATAAGCATTTCAATGTTAAATTTGTCCATTCTTTCTGTTCGTAGCTCAGCAGTCAACTGAAAATTACAACATGTTTTAATTGTTAAGTCCGCGATTACATGAGGCAACTTTTGTTGCTAATTCTCTTTTGCTCTCGCCCATTACCTTCACACGAGCAACTTGTGCTGCGCAACTCTGTTCGAGTTTTTTTCTCATTCCCTTTCACTTTACTTTAACCCATTGTCGTTTCTTTTTCCTTATAGGTATTTGGGCCACTTTATCACATATATTAATTAGCTCTGTCAATTAAGAAATACATTTTATTTATTAAAACAAAGATATACAACCATTTTTACTATCGTCTGAATCAATTTGTATGGCTTCCTCCATACATTTCACAATATCTTTAATTAATTAGATTTTTTTCGTCATACTCCATTTCTTTACTATTATAATGTATTTGTATACATATTTAAAATTACTTAAAAAGATGAAATTAAATTTTTTTAAATATATTCAAAATATTAATTAGCAAATGCTATTACTACGAAAGAAAACACGAATGCCGAAAAACGTCGCAGCGAACTGTTACGAATAAAGAACACAAAGCGAGTTGCTGAACAAAGATTCTCTCTCCTCGTCGCCCCCTCGCCTATAAACCAAGAGTTTGCCGCAACAAAAAGTCGTCGTGAATCAATCGCCTTATAAGCAACGTCGCTCATCGTTCATACAATTCGTTTGCCATACACGATGGTCCATTTGCGTTCGTTTTCACAATTAACATGTGCGACAGGCAAGCGGAACATTTTTCTGCACGTTCATATATCGATCCATTTTCTAACGTTTTATTTTTCTTAAATTATATGTATGTATAGCGCTTTATATTATTTGGCTTTTTCTCGGTTTTTCATTTTACGATTATTCTTACTAAAAGATGGAAATTTAATCATTGGCATAATTTTAAACTAAAAAAATATTAAAATATTTTAATTATAAAAAGCATAAACTAAAATTTTTTTGATCAAAAGCCACTATTTATTCAATTTTTAATAAAAGAATTTTACACTTTTTTTGAACATTTAACTAGAAAACGTAAAAATAGCGAACTCTTAAATTTTGTTTTCGATCAACAAGTACGACCTCACGGACATGTGGCCAGATCCGAAAACTGCACATACGAACAAAAAAAACACGAAGAATATCAAAGATTTCGTACAAAAAATTTGGAAACCGGCGCGAATCAAAGATCCTTTCCCTCCCAAAAAAATTCAAAAAATCAATTTTAATAATGAAGCCTCGAAACAAGTACTCTCACAATATTTAACGAAAAAATTCACATTTCGCGATAGTAAATGAGATTTGTGCGCCGACAACGCCATACATAAGCCGCATAAAAAATCAAACTATTTTTCGCAGAATGGATCGGTTACAAGCCCGTACACGATAAACATTAAATACGCCATCGTTGTGTGCAAAGAAAAAGGACATTTTTACTGCGTTGGAACTTCAATGGTATTTCAAATTGTGGTGAACAAATGAAAATGACGACATACTGCAAAAATGCACGACAGTGAACTGAAAACGTCGTTGTTCATCTTACTACATGTACATTTTGAGTAGCAACAACTTTCTATTGCTATTGCCATTGCCAAAACTGTATGTGGGCATTTGTTATCATGAGATAATCATTTGAGCAAGCGTAGGGTAGGTAGGTTAAAGAGTACAAAAAGCATGCTTTGAGCTCTTGAAAAAAATTTATTTTTATCATTTAAGAAGGTAGCATTTGGGTAGGTAGCTGATGTAGCGCATGTTTTGAGCCCTTGAACTGTTTAAATCTTTTATGTGGAAAATAAAAAAGGGATAAAGATCCTTTTATTTACAAATGTATTTCTGGGAAAAATTAAATAATAACAAAGGATAAAGATCCTTTTTTTGCAAATGTATTTCTGGGAAAAATAAGAATTCATATCTTTGGACTACTATGTAATAATTGTGGCATACATTTTACATACCAATTAAAATAATAAATTTAAAATTTATTAAATTTAAGATTTCGCTTATTCCCAGCAACCCAATTTGCATAATTTTTTCTGTAAGAAATCGACAATATTAAACTAAATATTAATTTTTGAAAAATGTTATTCTGAAAATGTACTGTATTTTTATAATATAACACACCCGTCTTAATACTCGCTCTTCTAATTGTCATATTACCGAAATGAAAATGCCGTCGGCATATGTGCAAATGGGATATGTTGCCTCTTCGAAATTTTCAGAAAATGAAAACTGCGCTGTCATACTGGAAGTGACAGCTTACCAGTACGATATATGGCATACGAAGGAGTTTGCGATAAGATCTTATATGATCAAAATTTTACACAATACAGTTAACAGACATAGATTTTTTGTAGATGCCCCGATAAAACAAATAAGAGTTGTTTTATTTTTGTTTCGGATTATGTGCTTTACTAGTATTCAATTTTAATTTTGATTAATTTTATTTTGTTATTTTAGTTGCACAACCGCATTTCCCAAGAAAACAAATCATTTTTGTTGTATATATTTTCATTTTTAAACCAAATGGGCTCTGTTGAAATCACTGGGATCTATGTACATAGTCAGCAGTTATGTTTTTAATCCTGCTTGTTTTTGTTGATCAAAACCAAAGGGAGTATTTACATATGTGACGAACAAGATCATAAAATCCTGCTTGTTTTGAAATTAATCAAAAACCAACTTATACATTATATGTATATTTTTAATGTGGTCTTTGAAAAATGTATTTACGATATGTGACGATTAATCATACAAGTTTTGATTATATTTTTTAATAAATTGACAGCGGCAAAAGCAGTGGCGATGTTATTTTTGTTTTTTGAGAAAATTGTTATTTTATTTAAATTGTACCCGGGGTATATTTTTTCAGATGTGGTGTTTTCTCGTATGTATGTATGTATGTACTTATATATAATACGCCCGTATGTACTTCTGCATAAGTACGCGTGTACATATGTATATAAGTTCGCAGTACGGATAGACCGCGAGAAGAAAATTAACAGACACTTCCCTGCCAACCATGAGCGGGTAAAACACCAGATAATTAGCGGGTAACATGGTGGTAAACAACAGAGTGTTTCAAGCCTGGCAGATTTTACCTACTCACGTACGTATACATGTGATCAGACATCTTTGTTGCGCTCATTCAGCAGTGTCATATAAAAAAGTATATCTGTCCTGCTTTAATATCCCTAATCGACAGGTAATGCAGGGTTGCATTTTCTCTTTTTAAATAGCTGATGCAGGGTTGCATTTTAAACAGCTGATGTAGGGTTGCATTTCCTACTTTTAAAATTTAAAAGAAATTTTAATTTTTAAAATTTTTATTTTATTTTATTTTTTACATTTATACATAAAATTTATTATAATTTAAATAAAAATAAAAATATGTCTAATTTCAAAAAATAATTAATATCTGAAAAAAGATTAATTAAAGAAAGGAATTATTACAGCCTGAAAATAAAAGAGTGGAAAAATATTATAAAACACAAATACCTGAAAATAAAATAAAGATTATTAATACCTGAAAATAAAAGAGTGGACAAATATTATTAAAGACAAATACCTGAAAATAAAATAAATATTATTAACACCTGAAAATAAATAATAATTACATTGAATTTGTAATATCTAAAAGAAAAAGAAAGATTAATTTTATAAAATGATAATAATATCTGTAAAAAAAAAATAATATTATCTGACAGAATAAAATATATTAAATAAAAATTAATTTTCTCTGAAAGCAAAGATTAATTAAATAGTGATAAAATCTGAAATAAAAGAATAATATTATCCGATTATTTAAAATATAAAGCAAACATTTGTTTTCACATATTATTTTGGATTGTGCAGGCCGCCTTAAACGCATACAATACATATGTACATATACGTATGTATGTATGTACATTATTTTTGCGTAATTATATTGGACTGCGCAGTCCAATTTCAAAGTACACACACTTTTTTCACATAAGTACTTACTTAACAATTGATATTTGCCGCTTCTGATGATATAGCTGCTGCTGCTACTTCCAATTTCCATTGCTATAAAAATAAATGAAGTAATTAGTTTCAAAATATTGTTAAAAAATCACATAAAATTCATTTACTTACCTTCTTGTCGTACGAGCCTCCTTTACGATGGTACGATCACGAACGACATGCGGCTATCAATCGTTTTTATTACCCTTTTGGGATTTCATTGTCACTATTGACAATAATGTGTTCTCCTTCGCACTCATTCAAATAAATCAAGAGATGAAAGAAACTTTTTTCATCGCATTTAGGTAAATAAAAATAACCCGAAAATGTGTTGGTGTTAGTGTATAAAGAAAAAATGTGTAGTTGTATTGGAATATTTGTCTCAAGCGGGTAGCCGTGGTTGGCAGGGTTTGTTCTCGATATATGTATGTGCATGTATATAAGTAAATGTATACCCTGCCAACCATGAGCGGGTAAAACGCCAGATAATTAGCGGGTAACATGGTGGTAAACATATAGAATGTTTCTTAAGCCTGGCAAATATTTTATCACCCTCACGGCTGTATACATGTGATCAGACATCTTTGTTGCGCCCGATTCAGCAGTGGTCATATAAAAGTATATCTGTCCTGCTCTAATATCCCAATCGACGGTGATGCAGGGTTGCATTTTTCTTTTTAATAGTTGATGCAGGGTTGCATTTTTTGATTCCCTACTTTTAAAATTTCATTAAACCAAACTTTTAATTTTCAAAATTTTTATTTTATTTTTTTTTTATGTTTACAAAAAAATTTATTAATTATATAAATAAAAATATATTTAATTTAAAAATATTTAAAATCTGAAAAAAAAAAATAAAGAAAAAAATTTTTTTAAAAAAGAAAATAAAAAGGAAAAATATTAAAAACACAAATTTCCGTTTAAAAAAAAAAGGGTTTTTAAAACCCCCAAAAAAAAAAAATTTGGGAAAAATTTAATTTTTAAAAATATAAAATAAAAAAAGATTTTTAAAAATTTAAAAAAAATAAAATTACTTTTAAAAAAAATTAATTTAAAAAAAAATAATAAAATCTGGGGAAAAAATTAAAAAAAATCTAAAAAGAAAAAAAATTTTTTTAAAAAACCCCCCAAAAAAGGGGAAAATTTTTTTGAAAGGCCCAATTTTTTTAATTTTTAAATAAAAATAAGTGTTTCTTGA